>NC_090235.1:34985990-35145990 GCF_024489055.1 Chanodichthys erythropterus
CTAGTGTAGACACGGTGTTAGAATAAGTATAATAAGTTGACATGTAGTTGTAAAGTTACTTGTAGTCAGTAGTCTGTTGGGGGACCATCAAAATAAAGTGTTAGCAACATGTAGTTGCAAAGTGACGTATAGTTAGAATGTCTGGGAAGTGGACAGTTGTGGACCATCGAAATAAAGTGTTACCTGAACTTGAAGTATACTAATTTTGTTTGCTTTTTTGAAAAGTTTTGCATACAGACGACAATGTTGTCAAAACCATCCCTGTTCACACAGATCCGCGAAAAACTAAAAACAATGTATTATGCATGCCAGTCCAGTAGTTGGGGATATCAGTTTGTAAAGAAACATTACACACCTACACTGCACACATACGCACTGAACACTTAATACGTATGCATATGATGTCATTGTTACACGGAGACGACAACGGTATCATTTTCAAAAACTTTAACATTGAAACCAGTTTTGAAATTTTGCGCTTTCAGGCTACCACAATGATATCATGTAAATGAATGGCCAAAATGCATAAAAAGTTTTCTGTTTATAGTTGAAAACGCTGCCATGTAAACGCCCCCCCTTAGATGGAGGCAACATTGCAGCCTACTTACTGTTTGGAACAGCTTTTGCGTCGAGAGCATGCCAATGATGCCTTAAAATGCTGTCAAAGTACAGGCAGCTCACTAGGTTTTGGGGTATTACCATGTGCATGACTGATGTAGTGTGGCAGATCTGTCTGACTGTACCTCTCCAAATATGGTTCCTCTGGTTGAGTTTTAATTAGAGGAAATGACTAGAGAGAGCTGCTGGTAGAGAAGCTTGAACCACAAGAGGGGAGGGGGGAGGGGGAGTTAATTAAATCAGCCTTTTTGTCGGAGATGGACTAAAAGAGTCTTATCCCTTACTCTGACTGTTCAGATCTGAGTGTGCTGACCATCTCCCCCATTTACAGTTAAGACCCTAACCCCAGTGTACATGTGTCACTCTAAAATTAAGTGTTTATCTAAGCACATGAACTGTCTGCCCCTTATATTTCTCTACATTTGACTTCCACCTCCACTAGAGTGCCTCTCTACATTGCAGGAGGAGATCAAAGCCTGTATAAATAAGTGAACCATCTGATGGGGGTTAAAGAGGACAATGTGTCCTCTACATGCAGGGCTACTGTGAAAATTAGCTCTGTAATATTAGGTTGAGTTCACTTGCACCATTACATATGACAGAAGATGATCTGGCTTTGTCCTCTAGTGATCTCACTCACTGCTGTGTTGGGATCTATATACAGTATGTGTTTATGCAGAAGTGGGTTGAAGTCAATATCATATCAAAACTGGCCTATTTACTTTCTTAATACATATTCTTGGTTGTATTGTGCACGATAAAATCAAGTTGTGCCATTTTCCCCAGTGAATTTTATTTTTTTTATTCAGGCATATTTGACATTATGGAATAAAAAACCATTTCAGGTTTACTTTGAGCCATTTTTATCCCATCTATTGAAATCCAGCCAATCAGACTCCCCCTTACCTCCCCCTTACCATGTCTTTAAGAACCAGTATTGATTGGTTTTAATTTTAAATGTGGACCTTTGTCTCTAAGTAGTGATAAACTGAATAGTTACTCCTGCTATTAAAACGAAAGTCTCATTAAGATGTTTTTAGATGTTTAGACAAACCTTATGGGTTGGGGTGAAGTTAGCTTAGATGATTATGAGTACTGTGCAGGCAGCACGTTTCAAGGTCAGTGGTACAGTGGTATAGTTGTGTAATAATGTGGGGAACACTGCCACCTGCCTATAAACACTGGAAAACAGGATTACATCATCAATTATATGGGAAAAAGGGCCAAACTTACAGTTTTAATCCCTAAATCAAACGCTATAGTTCTTATTACATGATAAAACTAAAGAAAAATTTAGAATATTGAGGTAATAAAAGATTGAATTATAGAAATTGCCTACAAGTCTAACATTCTGAGCCATCAAAAGGTCAATTTTAGGTAAACAGTTTTGAGGTTTAGGTGACATCTGCTGGTTTAGCCAGAAACTACAGACTCTTAGATTGAGAGTGTCTGTGGATTCCATGAAATATTATTGTGCCTTTACTGGACACTGAATGCTGCCTTTATGTAAAAAGTAAATAGTATTCATAAAAAAAAATAAAATACAACACAATGATAAATGTTTCACACAATACACTACATTTGTTGCAAACCTTACTACTTTGCATTCGAATTACGTTCAGCAATCAGCTTTATTAAAGCAGCAATAAAAATGATTAAAATTCATTAAACTCACAAAAATGACAGTAAAACAGTGAAATTAACATGTCCATTATGAGGCAATACTTGCCCCCTTAAATTTATTTCTAGGGGCATTTTTTTTTCTCAGCCTCAGACGTCACACCCACAGACTGTTGGCTGAATATCTGATGAATATGGCACACTTAACTGGAAACACTTCAGGATTTTCAAAGTCGTCATCTGGTTGGTTGAATTCTACAGGATGTCTGGGAGATGTGTGTGTTGCATTCTTTAACGGTCCACCTGGAAACAAATGCCGTGACGCCAAAGCCTCTCATGGAAGAAGAACACTGTCATGCTTACAACTGTGACGATGAGCGCTTACCAAGATCAACTAAACCCTGGATTTTCAAAAGTATGTGACGTTCACGGCGCCATTGTTGCAGTAAACTTGCACAACGTTCTTAAATTAGTTATTTATTAGATGCACGCCGGTCTGTTATAGTAGGGACATCGGCTTTACATTTTTACGCCCCTAAACATGATGCGGAACAAAACGAACTGTGATTGGTTGCGTTATATGTCAGTCAAACGTCCTCTTGGGCGGTCCTTGACCAATGAAAGCTGCAATAGAGTCCAGACCTTCTGCCGTCAGTCTGATGGTCTGGCTATGCGAGATTAGTATTTTTACCCTTGTAGCAGTGAATGTTTTTTAACCTAATGAAATGTGTGTCATGTTTTGATCAATATACATAAAAAGTCTGCACACCCCTGTTAAATGGCTGTTTTTTTTTTGTTTTTTTTTGGTGATGTAAAAAAAGAAAAAAAAGAAAAGAAACTGAACTTTTGCACATTTAATGTAACCAATATGACACATTTCAGATAAATAAATAAATAAATAAATAAAAACTTTGAAATAGTATAAGTGTGCACACCCCTGAACTAATAAATAAAGTGCCCTTTGATATTATTACAGCACTTGGTCTGTTTGAACTGTACAATTGAGCTTGATGATTAGTTAATACCCAGTTATAAAGGTGTAAGCGCAGTTTATTAAGTTTTTATTTTTTTCCTCTGAAATGTGTCACATGTGGCATTTATGCTGCAGTTACAATAAGTTACAAGATATTATGCTATAGATAATGATGTGATTACAAGTAGGTTGAGTTAAAGGACCTATTAGCCTGCCTGTCTAGAGTTTCATGCTTTGTATTTACTGAATAATCCCTCAATGCACACACACACACACACACACAATTATGTGACTTGCCTCAACAGTAGATTTGATTTGTGGTTTGAACATTATGAAATTTCTGAGCTAAAGACTGTCATCATAATGATTTGGTATAGCCAGTTAATTGATATCAGGTCTGTAACATGATTAGCTATAAAGAGATGTCTTAGAGAGGTAGAGTCTCTCAGAAGTAAAGACAGGCAGAGGTTCTCCAATCTGTGAAAGAGAACGTAAAAAGATTGTAGAAAACAATGTTCCTCAATGTCAGTCAGACGACACTGCATCACTCATCGGCATGATTGTGTCAATGACATTACTAAATTGGCCCAGGAATACTTCCAGAAACCACTGTCGGTAAACACAATCCGCCGTGCCATCTGCAGATGCCAACTAAAGCTATATAATGCAAAAAGGAAGCCATATGTGAACATAGTCCAGAAGCGTTGTTGTGTCCTGTGGGTCAAGGCTCATTTAAAATGACTGTTTCAAAGTGGAAAAGTTTGTTTGTTTGTTTGTTTGTTTTATTTATAAAGCACAATTAAAACAACACCAGGTTCACCAATGTGCTGTACAATAATAATTAGAAAGGGGAGACCAACAGCACAAGGAGAAATAAATAAGCAAAATAAAACAAACATCATAGGCAAAAAAGATACCCACTTAGTTCACTCAAGGCGTTGAGCCAAATGCCAACTCCAATAAATACAATTTCAGGTTTCTTTTAAAAGAACCTAATGTAGGTAAAAGTCTAAGATACAGAGGCAAGCTATTCCAGCGCGTCGGAGCCACTACTGGAAATGCCCGGTCACCACTCATTTTTAATCTAGTTCTAGGAACATCTAGAATCATCTGGTTTGATGACCTTAGGTTCCTTTGAGGTTTATGCAGATGCAGAAGATCACTTAAATAAGATGGAGCCAAATTATGTAGAACTTTATAAACTAAAATAAGTAATTTAAAATCAACTCTGTAGTGAATTGGAAGCCAATGTAAAGTAGCTAAAATGGGTGTTATATGTTGATGTTTACGAACACCCTTCAATAATCTAGCAGCGGCATTTTGCACCAACTGCAGACGGGTTAACAGTAATTGGCTCACACCTGCATACAAGGAATTACAGTAGTCCAATCTTACAAAAATAAAAGCATGGATAAGCTTTTCAAGATTGCTAGATGACAAAAATGGTTTAACCTTAGATAGTAATCTCAGTTGGAAATAACAAGACTTGACCACCGAGCTAATCTGTTTGTCAAATTTCAGAGAGACGTTTAAACTTAAAAAGTTTGCGCTCATCCAAAGTTTAACTTCATGCAAACAATTCAGTAAAGATTAAATTATTGTCTTGTCGTGTTTCTGTAGAGGTAGATACACCTGAGTATCATCAGCAAAACAATAAAGGAAACTCCATGCTTTTTAAAAATAGAACCAAGGGCAGCATATACAGCAGAAACCAGACCGGACCAAGGATTGAACCCTGAGGAACGCCACAATTCAGAGGAGCAGATTTTGAATAGGATTGACTGATGTTAACTGAAAAAGTCCTATCAGAAAGAAAAGATCTGAACCACTCAAGAGCTGTGTCTCGGATACCCACAGTCTTTTCTAAAAGAGTAATAAGAATATTGTGTTCTATGGTCAGACAAGTCCAAATTTGACATTCTTGTTGGAAATCACAGACACTGTGTCCTCCAGGCTAAAGAGGAGGGAGACCTTCAAGCGTGCTATCAGTGTTCAGTTCAAAAGTCAGCAACTCTGATGGTATGGGGGTGCATAAGTGCATACGGTATGGGCAGCTTGCATGTTTTGGAAGGCACTATGAATGCTGAAAGGTATATAAAGGTTTCCAGATGATGTCTGTTTCAGAGAAGGCCTTGTCTATTTCAGCAGGACAATGCAAAACCGCATGCTTCAGCTATTACAACAGCATGGCTTCTTCGTAGAAGAGTCTGAGTGCTGAATTGGCCTGCCTGCAGTCCAGATCTTTCACCTATAGAGAACATTTGGCACATCATTAAACGAAAAATATGTCAAAGACGACCACAAATTCTTCAGCAGCTGGAAACCTATATCAGTCAAGAATGGGACCAAATTCCAACACCAAAACTCCAGAAACTCATTACCTCGATGCCCAGACGTCTTCAAACTATTTTCAAAAGAAGAGGAGAAGCTACACCATGGTAAACATGCCCCCGTTTTTTGAGACCTGTAGCAGGCATCAAATTTGAAATGAGCTAATTTTGTGCATAAAATTTTTCAGTTTAAACATTTATTATGTTATCTATGTTCTATTGTGAATAAAAAATTGGATCGTGTGATTTTTCATTTTATTCAAATTTTTAAAAAAAATTCCCAACGTTCCCTTTTCCAGATTTCGGGTACTTAGTTCTGTTTTTTTTTTTTTAGCTTGTTTGCTGTACACCCTGTCACACAGCAGCTTTTAGGCATTGTTCCATGTCTGTTGTTAGAAGCAAGAAACTGCATTATTGTGTAGAATACACATATTGCTGCATTATTGCGTAGAATACACATAAAAAATATGATCTGAATGTTAATTTAGATTTCTTCATAAAAAAATAATATAAACATTTTATTTGTTAAAGTAAAACAACATCTTCATGATCAGATATTTTTATTTTTAAATACAACATTGAATTATTGAACAGTTACACATTTTTTTAACAATTAGATCTTATTTTCTTATTAACTAGTAAAACTACACATTTTGAACAATTATAGTTTTAAGCAGTGTATTGGTAGTCAGTGTGCAGGGTCATTCCACGAAATCGGTGCCTTTTCAACTTTAAAAAAAATAAATAAATAAAATAAGTTTAATTTAAAATATATATATATATATATATATATATATATATATATGGAATGAAGACAACTTATATTGACAAGAAATTGTATTGGGCCATCTCAGGCTATATAATTTTTAATTGTATTACTACTTTTCTTCCTCATGTTTTGATATTTTTGTCAACCCTGTTACAGACATAATCATCACAATATACTATAGTTTTAATTAGAACTATGTAATAGTTTTTCAATATATGAGCAGTATTTTGTCCCATTTTTCACTGGGGTTGTTTCAAATTTGGTATTTTTTAAACAAATCTTATTTTTGTCATTCAGATAACCAAAAACATCCTAATTTTGAATGCTGATCACCTGTCAGTTCAGAAAAATATATATATTTACAAGAAAGATATTAAAAGAAGGACTTTGTCCAAACAAAAAAAAAAAAAAAAAAATGTGATTGTTACAACTGAAAAACTTGGAAGGCCATTTCAAATATTATTTTTACATTATATATGAGATTAATAACAGTAACAGGATTGACATAATGGTAACAGGACTGACCAGAGTAACAGGGATGATGGGACACATTCTTCAGCATACAATCTGCTTATTTTTTTTACATAATACTGTAAAGTTTCTTACTTCTTAATTTACATTATACTGTTTCGCATTCACTTTGCATGGCTGTATTAGTGAAACATTTAATTTTAAGAGCCTTAAGAGCCTTAATTTCTAAGAGATTAAGAGCCTTATTTATAAAATGTTGCACAAAAACCGTCCTAAATTTGATCTTACGATCATTTCTCAGATGTGTGTTCGTGAGATTCTTAGAATGAATATGTCTCTCTTTCAAATGTGAAATATATAGCCTAAATTGCAAATAATCTTGAACTTGTGCGCAGCTGAATGGTTTCAGTTCTCTGCGTTGTAAACAACACCTAATTAATGTCGCTTACATATAAAAGATCATCAGCCATCATCCAAATCATTTAATTTAGAATGGCGAGCTGTAAGAATAGCTTAGATTTCAAAAAAACCTGTAGTAGTCTGACAAGGAAAAGTGTGTACTGTATGTCTGTTCAGACCCTGATGTGGCGCTAAGCACTTTTCTACGTTTTTATAAATATGAGCGTTGCCGTGGATTTAAGCATACGGACACTGTAAGATCAAATCTGTGTATACACGCTTTATAAATGTTTTAAGGCTACTGTAATTAGACCTATGCATCCATACGTTTTGTCTGTGTCAGTGTGTCCCCTCACAGAGCATAAAATATTCACTGCCCCCCGTACCCGGCCAAAAAAAAGGTTGTTATTTGGATTATAATAGGTAAATACTTAAGAACCTATGAATGGATCATTATTAGTGATTATTATGTTTCTAGCATGTTATATGTTTGGCAATGGTTTTTTTTTAACCCTAATAGCTTTTCTTTTCTTAAACATATGTGTTGAAAGATGTATCATTCATGGCCATATTCCAGGATGACAATGCCAATATTCAACAGGGTTAAAGCTGTGAACGAATGGTTCAGAGAGCACAACGAATCATTTTCACACATGAATGAACACTTCTGAGTCCTGACTTTAACCTCAGTGTAAGTCTTTGGAATGTGCTGGAGGAGACTTTACAGAGTGCTCACCTCTTGCATTGTCAATACAAGATCTTTACCAAAAATGTGTGAACCTCCTGATGGAAATGACATCAGAACATTTATTTCCATCAAGAGGTTAGTCTTACATTGAGGTTAAAGTCAGGACACAGGGCCCATTCATGTATGAAAAAGATTCTTTGTGCTCTCTGAACCATTCTTTAACCCTGATGAATATTGGCCTTGTCATCCTGGAATATGGCCATGATACATATTCCAACATGGTTGTTTAAGAAATTAAAATCTACACACTCTGTTAGGGTTAAAATATATTATATATTAAGTTTATATAATACATTTAAATAGTTCATACTTGAATTACGAGATTCATGTACCAACAATAGTATAGTAATACTACCAATACTACAAATACTAACTAAAAATGTAACTGATATTCATATGCCACCCACACTAAATGATATAGACATCAATAATACACCTGGGATGATCTTTTAAAATCGTTCGAATTACAAAGTGGCTTTCGGGGGAGCCCTATTTTCCGATCCTCCCTGACTGACTTTAACGCTTTTGGTGCATGTTAGGGCATTTAAAACAATAGGTTTACAGTAAACCTATTGTTTACTTAGTAAACCGTTTACGCAAGCGTCAGTCAGTGTTGTCAGTGTTAGGGCAAACAGCTCTGTCCACGGTTCTGAATCAACCGCGCTCAGGCCTACATCATGCAAATCATGATAAAAAAAACAGAATAACTCACATAACAATCATAAAAAAAATATATCAATATTAAATAGGATTAGGGCCAATCCTCACAAACGCACAGATCAAGTAAGTAATTCCATGATTCTTACCTTAAATCAGAAGTGACCATAGAGGCTGGGGTCTTCTGTCTTTGCTTTCCGTCCTGTAACCCAGGATGTTGAGGGTCGATGACCGGCTTTAATCCAAGATAATACAAAAGGCAGAGGGTCAAATTGCAACTTTTAGCAGCGGCGGCGGTATCACCGGCAAGCTAGTTGTAGCTGGTGCACTGTCATCACTCCTCTTCGTTTGTTTTGTAAATCCAAATTGACTGAGGTTTGGCTGCTTTCTTTTTGACATTCTTATTAGTATCTACAGAGTGTTCCAAAAAACGAATAAAGTATGTTCTGAACTTAAAGTTAAGCTAACATTCAAATACCAACTCAGTGAGAAGTTCAAGTAGTGACGTAAACGTAGTAATTTCAGTGCAGCGCCGCCACGCATGGATGGTCACAGCAGGAGACACAGCGGAAAATAGTGTTCGGAAATAGTAATGTAATGAGCGAATAAACACACAACATTGACACATTTTTAATATCATCATTTATTTCAGGAACCTTAATGTACAGAAAATCAAAATCTATATGCGACACAAAAATGGACAGTGTTTTAGAGCTCCCCCTAAATGTCTCAAAGTAGGCCTTCAGGGGAGCCGAGCTCCCCTTAGCTCCCCCGTAATTCGAACCCTTGCATTTGACACACATAAATGTTAAAGGTACAATTTGTGATATTTTTTTCCGCTAGAGGTCGCTAGAAGCCTATTCAAAACAAAGGCGTAGTTTGATGACGCCAAGTTTTAGAGCGGAAACTTGGGACATGTGGTCTCCATCTCAAGGGACGGTGCAAAAGAATAGGGATTGGAGTCTGGAAGAACTCATGTTCGTGGATGCGATTATTAACGTTAACTGTAGTATGAAGCAGAGCAGGACCGAGTGTGGCGGGAGCTGAACAAGGAGCTGGAGCGATTGATCAACACACGCCTCACGAGCAGCGGGACTTTTATTATGACACAGTCGCCGGCGCCGCTTCCGCTTTTCCGGTCATGAGTTTAAGGGAGCTGTCCTTGTGGACAGAACCAGCGGCAGATGGTAAACAGTAATTATGTTCCATAAATAAGTAACGCAATCCAGCATAAAACGTGCAAGAAGTAAATAAGGAACTGCTTGAAGCAAGCTAGTGGTTTGCTGGACGCTAGACACTACTTCCGCATTTGTCCACGACACTGTTGTCATGTGGTTTCTACGTCAGTAAAGGCGGTAACAAAGGTAACTGACGTCATTGACAGGCGACTGCACTGCCCCGTGTCACTGTTTAGAATGGGAATTTTCTCATGATTTACAAGTAGTTGAAAAAATTTGAGATATTGTTTGTAATCAGCTGGACGAAATATATAACACTAGCCTAGTGGTTTTTGGATATTTTACTGCAAAAAATTTACATATTGTACCTTTAAATACAGAGGATAAGGTGATTGTCATCCCTGTTACCCAAATGTCATGACCTGTTACCCTAAAAAGTAACAGGGTTGACGGTAACAGGTTTGACAATTTCAAGCTAATTTGATATTTGCTAGCTAACAGACCAGATCAGAAAAATACATTTTGTACACTTTAAAAGGATATTACTTGTAGATATTCATTATGTTACATTAAATAAATAAGTGTTTAAACGTATACTTCAAAAATGGTAACAGCTTTGACATTGCATGATATCCCTCCTCTGTCAAACCTCATAAATCATCAAACATATTATAGAAGAGAGAGAGAAACTTATTTTTATTTGAACTGTTGGCATCCTGGTTTAGAGATGATGTACCTTCATAGAAGTGTTGTCACTGGAATGCACCATTATTTATACAGGGTTCTTTGGTGGGGGTAACAGGACTGACATGAAATAGGAGACACCGATAAAATGATTTATATTTTATAAAAAAAATAATGTATATTTGTGCTAAAACATTGCTTGAAAAAAAGACTATACTTAGAACAATATGCAAAAGTGATTTTTGTATCATTTTGCATTCAGTTTGCAAATTAAAAGTCCTGCTGAAAAAGAACAATCATAGCAAGGGACAGACCCAAAACCTTACCCGTATAAGAATAATTGCAATTTTAATTATTTAAAATAATATTTAATTGACTTTACTTTGGTGTAATATTGATAAAACAATGCACAGTATTGATATGTTTTTAAATCACAATTTTATTTGTTGTTATAGTACTTCTATGCAGGGCTTGACATTAACACCCG
This sequence comes from Chanodichthys erythropterus, assembly GCF_024489055.1. Classification (NCBI taxonomy): domain Eukaryota; kingdom Metazoa; phylum Chordata; class Actinopteri; order Cypriniformes; family Xenocyprididae; genus Chanodichthys; species Chanodichthys erythropterus. The sequence continues at coordinate 34,996,925 of NC_090235.1, forward strand.
CCAACCCGCCAAATGCGGGTATTTCAGCTGTGGCGGGTAAGACAGCCACTCCCACCAGCCACTTTGGCGGGTTGAATATAATTTCAGCCTTCAGCCAAATGAAAAATAACCAAGATCGTCGTATCACAAAATTACAATTCAGTCACAATTCTTTATCGATTAACTTGCGGTTAGTGAAGACGGGATAGGCGGAATCGCGCTGAATGACACAACAGTAGCGATCGCGTGCGCGCTCTCTCTGTCGCGCGCGATCAGTTCTCCTTGCGCCTGAATACATGCACACAGATGTCAAAATGCATCGTGTGGAGTATCTCTCGTGAATACAGTGGGCTATGGCTTACGGCTAAGTGGGTAAAAACTGGATATGTGTCAGTATATGACGTCCATGCATTCAGCAGCCCCCAAATAAATATCTGTCTGTCATTAATGTTAATCAAACATCAAAAATGTTTAAATAAATGTTTACATGTATGCTAAATAAACATATGTATCTGAAAAAAAAAAAAAAAAAAAAAAAAAATATATATATATATATATATATATATATATATATATATATATATATATATATATATATATATTAAATTACTATTTGTAATTTGCTTCTTTGTTCTTTTTATATAGCCTAACAAAAATAACTATACATACCCGATATATACAATGTATAGTCTTGATTTGATTTGGGTGGTCAATCTGCATTTGTAAGTTTGAAAGGGTTTTAAATCTTGTAAATCAAGTAAAATGACTCAAAATCAAGTAATTTAAGCATGCCAGAGTCAACTTTAATAATATATAATGTAATTTCCCAACAGCAAGATTCTGGCCAGTGAAAATGCTGAGTGGCTAGTAACTTTGGAAAACCACTAGCCACATTGGCTGGTGAGCAAAAAAGTTAATGTCAAGCCCTGCTTCTATGTCTGGTTATTTCTTAGGGACGCAAAAGGCACCGATTTCGTGGAATGACCCTGCTACACTCGGGTCTGTAAAAATAGGGCACAATGTCTACTGTGTTAATATGAAGGAATTATCCGTATTGATTTTTCACGATTGTTTTGCCTGTTTTAAATTACGCATTACATTTTGTGTTTTAGGGTTACACAGGGTTACATTGTAACAGATAATGTCCTGGCAGTACCTTTTCTGATTTTTCTACAATTTGTTTCTTACAGTATACGGTAACAACTCTACTCTACATTTACGAAACGCGCTTCCGGTTTGCCGTAGCTATTCCGCTACTCTGAGGTCGAGTAGCACGTGTAGTAGATGAACACAGTGCATGAGTGTGTTGTGAACACGTTTATTATCGCTTTACAAAAAAAGGCTTTTTTGTTGTCTAGATCGTTTTAGATCTGTCGCATCAGGCTAGGCCTACTTTACCAAGCATCCCAAGTATCCCAACAACGCATCTTCAAATCATTTGGTAAGTTGTTTGTTTCTTAGCTTTATTGTTGAAAGCGAAGTATGTGATTCATACCATTCCGTAATAATGACAACACAGCACAGTATACAGACTAAATAATACAATGAAGCGATCTTGTTCTTCATTCAAAGATAATATTTGAGGTTGTATCCTTTATAAATGCGTAACAAACTCGTGTTCCCATTGTTAGCACATGGTACATGTCGCGTATGAATTATGATATCTGAATGTAAATTGCCTACCAGTAATACATTTGAGGTCCTAGAAGCGGAATTCCCATACATAATTTACCATGGTTTTCGAAATTAGTACCACACTTAGCCTACTGCTGTTTTTTTTGTTTTTTGTTTTTTAAGCCGGTAACGTTAGCTTGGTATGATAACGTACTCTGCCATAAAATAATAAATTAACAAAACAGCAAGAAAGAAATATTCAGAAAGCTTCTTACAGTGATTAAACTTGTCATTTGATTGTTATGATTCATTAGCATTGAAGTTGTAGTAAGTATGGCATTTTGGCAGAAACTTATGGTTGCCATGGTGCCATAATATGATTAACATTTTTGTCAGGAATAGGATCCAAATCTTCCTCATGTCCACATCATCATGTTAATGACCAGCTGTAAATGTGTGTTGCAATGGCTCATTCACTGAAACCTTGAGAAATAGATTTATTTGTGTATCTGAAATGTTCTAATGTGTCATAAAATGTTTGATGATTAATGAAACTGTTCTTTCAGGTATTAATAGAGAACAAAGAATCCCATAGATCATTGATTTGATATCTAGTCAAAGGGTTTCACAGGCCTTTTTGTTGCTTCAGAGAATTGATATTGTTGGTCTCATCATTGTGAAGTGCTTGCTCATGAGATGGAGTTTGACCATGCAAGATTACGCTTAGAAATTGATCTTCATTAAATGATGGTGACTTTTTTCTAAACAAGAAACAATAAAATCAGTATTCCCTTTTTTTCTCTTTATTGTCAGATTAATCATATCCTATCATTTCTTTTCATTTATCCAGCATATGATTGCCAGTATGAAGTATATTCTGGTGACGGGTGGTGTGATCTCAGGCATTGGGAAAGGCATTATAGCCAGCAGTGTCGGCACGATTCTCAAGTCCTGCGGCCTGCATGTCACAGCCATCAAGATCGACCCATACATCAACATAGATGCAGGAACCTTCTCGCCATATGAGCACGGTAACCTCACACAACTCATAGAAGCTTCTTCCACTTCTGAGACTGTTTTACAATTAAGTGTTACAGTATAGACCCTTTTACTGTTTGTACACAATGATGACGTAGCAACGTATGCGCGCAAATTTTGGCAACGGAAGTGGTGTTGTTCCTCATAGGTTCTAACGTGTTAGCAACTCCGAAAGTAATATATATATCTACAGCTTCGCGAGCGGATTAAGCAACACAGACAGATAAAGTTATTTTAAAAAGTTGACTTTATCAAATGGTATCCGGCTGTCAGATCCATGTAGTCGAGTGGATAGAAGACGTTAGCAGATGGCCAGATATATATACATAAACCAGTTCTCTCAAGTTTTAAAGACCGGCAAGAATGACTAATATCCAACAACATGACATGATTTTTAAAGTGACCAATAACATCGATGATGTAATACACTATAATTTATTTAGTGCTAATAAAATTATTAAGCCTATTTGGAGAGAGAGATGTGTAATGACGTGTGATCGTGTGATAACGAAAATATAACTAGGTCTAGACTACTGAGCAGGTGTTTTCAGTGAACAGGTTGTAAAACTGTTGACTAAGTTCAGACACTCATGAAAAACTGATGCTGATTATCTGGGAAACATTCTCTAACATCAGTCAAGTTGTCATTGTTTGAGTCAAACAAGCTGTGAATTTTTTGTAACATTAAAATAGGAGATCATGACTTATTCTGTGCTCAAAGTGATGCTCAGAGCTCCAGTGTTTTCCTCTGTGGGTGAACGAGGATGATGGTGAACAATTCCAGGATATGCTTTTTTTTCATTGGTTGTTGCGTTAAATCTTACCTAGATACAATAGTGCTATTTTCTGATTGGCTACTGTGTAGCCTCTTTCTTTTTTTGATTGGCTGATAAGTGGCAGGCTACTCCAGGGGAGACGCGCTTGATTCCTGCCCGGCGCAGCGGCATATTAAATATATGAAAAATAGTTTTTCTGCGTGAGGAATACAATGTGTGGCGGGAGTGCGTGACAAAAGACCAAAATGAGTGACTGTCACGCTCAGTGCGTTACACTTGAGAGCCCTGAAAACCTTACAGAGTTGCTAACACGTTAAAACCAATAGGCAACAACACCACTTCCGTTGCCAAAATGCGCTCGCAACTGTTTGATCACGTGGGCTGTAAAAGGGTCTATATATCAGATGATTTACAAATCTTGACTATAAATGATTGTTTCTTATATGCAAGTTTTAATCTGTTTGCTAAATTCAAGCATCACTATTATTATTATTATTTGAACAAACCCCGAAACCCTAATTATAACTATGCATACTATGTTAGTTCTATGCATTTTAAATGAACAAGGTTTTGTGATTGTCAGCCTCTGCTTTTCCACAAGAGACTAAAGCCACCTTGTACGTGTTATAGCACGCCGCTCTGTTACTTTCAGCTAATAAAAGAAAAATTCTGCAATTATTTATATGCACGATAATCATATAACTCCTTGGTCTATATAAATATGATGTTTTGTTTTTTTGTAGGTGAGGTGTTTGTTTTGGATGATGGGGGAGAGGTCGATTTGGATCTGGGAAACTATGAACGTTTTCTGGACATCAGGCTAACCAAAGACAACAACCTGACCACAGGAAAAATCTACCAGTCTGTGATCAACAAAGAGCGCAGAGGAGATTACTTGGGCAAAACCGTACAGGGTGAGAAGGGAGTCTTATATTAAAGGTGCCCTAGAATCAAAAATGTAATTTACCTTGGCATAGTTGAATAACAAGTGTTCAGTACATGGAAATGACATACAGTGAGCCTCAAACTCCATTGTTTCCTCCTTGTGTAAATCTCATTTGTTTAAAAGACCTCTGAAAAACAGGCAAATCTCAACATAACTCCGACTGTTACGTAACAGTCGGGATCATTAATATGTACGCCCCCAATATTTGCATATGCTAACTCATGTTCAAGGCATTACACAAGCCAGTATTAATGTCTGGAGCTGCACAGCTGAATCATCAGACTAGGTAAGCAAGCAAGAACAATAGTGAAAAATGGCAGATGGAGCAATACACGATACACGATATCATGATATTTTTAGTGATATTTGTAAATTATCTTCATAAATGTTTCGTTAGCATGTTGCTAATATACTGTTAAATGTGGTTAAATTTACCATCGTTTCTTACTGTATTCATGGAGGCGAGAGCCGTCGCTATTTTCATTTTTAAACACTTGCAGTCTGTATAATTCATAAACACAGCTTCATTCTTTATAAATCTCTCCAACAATGTCCAATGTTAGCTTTAGCCCTGGAGCACTATCAAACTCATTCAGAATCAAATGTAAACATCCAAATAAATACTATACTCACATGATCTGACGCATGCATACAGTATGCATGACGAACGTCTTGTAAAGATCCATTTGAGGGTTATATTAGCTGTGTAAACTTTGTAAATGCACTATATTATAGTCGAGAGCTCGGGGGCAGGGAGCGCGCGATTTAAAGGGGCTGCAGCCTGAATCGGTGCATAGTTAATGATGCCCCAAAACAGGCAGTTAAAAAAATTAATAAAAAAAAATCTATGGGGTATTTTGAGCTTCTCAGACTCACTTCTCAGACACATTCAGGGGACACCTTAGTCTATATGACTATATAGACTTAACTGGTTCTAGGGCACCTTTAATTCTTGTTGTCTTGTGGCTGTACTTCTAAAACAGCCTATTTCAGTTTTTATTTCAAGTGCACTGTGACAAACCACTGTGTCGTCTGAATGGGCTTTAAACATACTGTGTATATACTGTGTGCTTTAAGCATACTGTGTATCTATGTTCTCCATATGTTTAATTGTATAATCATTTGTTCCAGTGGTGCCACACATAACTGATGCTATTCAGGAGTGGGTGATGCGTCAAGCTAAAGTTCCTGTAGATGATGATGATGTTGAGCCCCAGGTTTGCGTCATTGAGGTGAGTAAAGATAAAGTAAATAGTTGGCCTGGTTTCACAGACAGGGATTAGATTAAGCCAGGATTAGACCTTAGTTCAATTAAGACATAAAAGTAGCTTTTATAAACGTACCCTAACAAAAAAACATTCCTGATGTGTATCTTAAGACAAAACAGTGGCACTGACTTATTTTAAGATATGTCAGTGCAAGTTGCTTTTAGTTAAAACTGCTCAAACATCCATTTTAGTCCAGAACTAGCTTAAGCTTTGTCTGTGAAATTGGGGGTTTAAGTTTAACAGGTTTCTGATGTCTGAAGTTTTGTCTATCTTTTTGAAGTTGGGCGGTACGGTCGGAGACATAGAGAGCATGCCTTTCATTGAGGCCTTCAGACAGTTCCAGTTTAAAGTGAAGAGAGAGAATTTCTGTAATATTCATGTCAGTCTGGTACCACAGGTGAGAAGTTGTGCGCATTCACTTCGTCACACAGAACAGTGCATTATAGACCATATCACATTACATGTACACATGCCTTGGTAATGTGAGTGACATAGTGTCTTGATTGTGATGTCCAGCCCAGCGCTACAGGAGAGCAGAAGACCAAACCCACTCAGAACAGTGTGAGAGAGCTCAGAGGACTTGGACTGTCACCTGACCTGGTGAGTCAAGTTTCATAAAGCTAGTGTATGTTCAGAATTGTCACTAGCTTTAAGTCTACAATGAATGAACTCTAGATGAATTCTGAGAGTTTTGAGTGTTCTTTTATTCTTGCTGTTGCAGATAATGTGCCGATGCTCCACTCCACTTGAAAACTCTGTTAAAGAGAAGATATCCATGTTCTGTCATGTGGAACCTGAACAGGTTAGACCGGATCCTGCAGAACTGAAAACCACAAATGATGAGACACTTTTACCAACATAGCTGTTGGTTTAATGCCATTGATTTAATGCCATTGATGTCACAAGGACAGTGAGTCTCATTCACTAATAATTGCGTGGATTATTCAAATTTATAGGTACTGCTCAAGAAAATTCCTGCCTAATTAACAATGTGCATATGCACATGAATTTGTTCTTAACCCCGTTCTATTGTTAATAAATTTGGAGTATTATAAATGAGTGACCATGTGCTCGGGGTTAGTAATTTGGATAAAACACACCCAAACCATTTCCATATAATGGCTTTACACACAATCTTTCCTTTCTTCACTCTCAGAAAACATATTATGCTCTCTCAAAACACGCTCTTTGAGTATGTGATTTGTGTATGTATGGTTCAAATTGTTTCTCTGTTTTTTGTCATTTAAAATAAGTTTTATAATGAAAGTTATTGATGAATTATGATTGTTTTACGTACAGTTAGTGAATGAAACCCAGTAATCTCAGTTGGTCTTCTCTATAGGTGATCTGCGTACACGATGTATCGTCCATCTACAGAGTGCCCCTGCTCTTAGAAAACCAGGGTGTTGTGGGTTACTTTTCTCACAGACTGCACCTGCCTATTGAAACCAGACCCAGGAAGATGCTTGCAAAGTGGAAAGAGATGTCGGACAGGTTAGAATACATTTAAAAGTGATTCAGGATCAGTTTATAAATTTATATATTGAGCTATAATGGATCATGTAGGCCAAGATCATCTATTCCTTTTGCGATCTATTTCATATAATGAAGGCAAAAAAGACCAACAAAGCCCTTTTTTTTATGTTGTCTGCATTGTGTTTGTATGGTAGATCAGACAGGCTGTTGGAGCATTGCTCCATTGCTCTGGTGGGGAAATACACTAAATTCTCAGACTCGTATGCCTCGGTGATCAAAGCCCTGGAGCACTCCGCTCTCGCCATCAGCCACAAACTAGAGGTTAAGGTGGGTAAAATACAGCCTAAAGGCCTGTACACACCAAGATGAATATCGCACCCGTTTATCGCCAGCATTTTTCGAGACGTTGTATGTGTTCATACCCAAGCGATTTTCACTGCCGATGCGCAGAGTGGACACTCCCTGCCAGTATGTGGCAAGTAAAAATGCAGAAACAATACACATCTATTGTTGTGGCCAAAAACTGGCAACCCATAGCAAGAACTGTACCCATAGCTTGTGTCTCAATCAGCTCCTTAGTTCAGGAGTCAGGGCACTGATCTGGGAGTCGGCCACATTCATTTACACGGTATACAGATACACGACCTAGGAAGCTAGGGAGCTGTTTGAGACGCAGGGATAGTTTGTAGGGGTCTTCCTCGTCTACTTTCTCTTCGTCGTCTTGGTATCACTGTGTGCTCGACAAGACCGTTTTGTGCTTGAGCGCCACCAAGTCGTGTTTTACTGTAACTTCAGCAGCTCCAGGCACGTGAACAAAAGCCCACTCTCAATGGTCTGCCAGTTTTTAACGTGCCACGTCAAACCAAAAAAACAAACCAGAGGCGGTTTTTAAAAAATGGCGCTTTTGCGCCTCACGTTTTTCGTGTCGGTGTGCACACTAACATTGGCGCCCTTTGTTTAGTCACGTAGTCACGAGGTGTTAAACGTCAGCGATAATCGTGTGTGATATTCGTCCCCGGTGTGTACAGGCCTTAATGCAGTTGGTTCTACAGCTGGGTAACTGTAATTTAAGTCTCATGTGTCCCAGAATGTGTCTGTGAAGTTTCAGCTTAAAATACCTCACAGATCATTTGTAAATCCATGTTGTTAAATACCCATTTCTGACTACAGTCAAGAACAGGCTGTTTTCGTCCATGTGCCTTTAAATGCAAATGAGCTGCTGTGCCTCGCCCCTGTTCACGTTCACAGTTCCTGCCTCAATCAGATTCTCTGTCAAAAATTTACAAGACATCTGCTTGGTTTTGATTATCATCTATATCGCGATCACTCTCACGGATAGCATAGTTTTTCGTTCATCATTAAAGTTTATTATTCCCACACGTTTTAAAGCTATATCAGTTTAAACTTCTAATGGATCATTTTCTGAGCACACTTATATGACACGCACACACAGACAGCTGGCTGTCAGACGTCAAGTCTCATGAGTAACTTCTTTCACATTTTTTTTTTGTTTAAATTGTCAAATACACACAAGGTTCTGTAAAAAACACACACAGTTCACATAAACGGAGACCGTTATGTCTGTGAATGTAAAGAGTAAGGCAACGTTGCAGAAATCATATGTGTATATAGATCTGTGGTGCATTCCCTTCAAAAATAAAACTAACCGTTAATCCACTGCATTCAGTGGCTCAGATGTCAGTAAATGAAGATTGTTCACTGTTACATCCAACAACAAAACATCCCAATTAATTACCAGACATTGTTGTCGCTACAGCTGCTCGACCGCGGAGAAAATGGCGGACAGCACGCTGAGGGCGGAAAGTATGGTAATACAGGACTGTCAGTCAGTGGCTGTGGGCACGGCATAAGTAATGTGATGTCACATTACTCAGAAAATCAAAGTGGCTTGTCTAATGAGATTGCTTTGGTTTAACAGGGATTTAAAAAAAAAGTAGTTGGTGGATTTTTATCATTGTGGGGTGGTTGTGTTCACACACTGCCAACACAATTATATCCAAACACCTTATAAAAGTGTATCTAGCATGGTAGGTGACCTTTTAAAGAATAGTTGAATATACAATTGTATCGATAAATCTTTATCTCTTTATCTCTTTATCTTTCTTTCTCTAGTATGTTGACTCTGCTGATTTGGAGCCCAGTACATTACAGGAAGAGCCAGTGAAGTACCATGAGGCCTGGCAGAAACTCTGCAGTGCGGAGTGAGTAATGCTTCCAAATACAATTACTTAATATACATGGTTGAATTTACACATTTTAACATCTATTCTGCTTAGTAAGAGGATACTAAGAACTGTTTATTTATTGAGGAGAATTCAGAAACCGTTAAAGAACTTAATTTTGCACAGTTATCCTGATGCAGTTTTATTAATTTTATTGCTGCTGTCTCTCATGCCATCAGTGGTATTTTAGTACCTGGAGGTTTTGGAGTACGAGGGACAGAGGGCAAGATTCAAGCCATCAATTGGGCCAGGAGACAGAAGAAGCCTTTCTTGGGTAGGACCTATTTAAAATGAATTTTAAACTCCAATGTCCTGCAGCGGCTGTGAATGTAACACAACTGTACTATTCATCTTTCAGGTGTGTGTTTAGGGATGCAGCTAGCTGTGTGTGAATTTGCTAGGAACATGTTGGATTGGACAGGCAAGTTCTTCCTTCACAAAAGACTGTTGTACTCATGACTCAGTTCACACAGCCGTGCTGAATAATGTGTGATTCTTCTGTTTTACCTAGATGCTAACTCCACGGAATTTGACCCAGAAACAAAACATCCTGTGGTGAGTTGAAATGTGGATTTCTGGTTCATTTTGGATCAGAAACAATAGAGCAGATAGAACTATAATGTTTTTAACTGGTCATCTCACAGGTGATTGACATGCCAGAGCACAATCCAGGGCAAATGGGCGGAACTATGCGGTTGGGGAAAAGGCGAACTATTTTCAAAACCAAAAACAGCATACTTAGTAAGTGCATTTCACTGCCTGTAATACCACATTGATGAAATTTAATGCATGAAATCACAGATTTTTTTTTTTTCCCCTCTCGCAGGAAAACTTTACGGAGATGTAGATTATGTAGAGGAAAGACACAGGCATCGCTTTGAGGTACAAAATCTCTTCTTAAAAGCTATTTAAATGGTTTTACATGTACAGTTTATAGTGTATATAAGATTGTGGGAGTATTCACACTAAATCTGTCATGATTTTGCTGGTGGTATAAATTAAGCAATCTCTTGACGTTTATTTAGACTTGATTTTTTTTTTTGCTTTAATATGATTTTTTTTTTTTCCAAATATGTTGTTAGATATGGTAAGTTGATTTATTTCTGTAAATCAGTTCAAAATATCAGTTTCAGTAAAACATTTGACGGGTTTGCATCATCTCTCAGTTCCCTTGAGGCATTTTGCTTACTATATAACAGCCTTTTCTCTATCAGTAGCTGTTTATAATCAGATTAATGGCTCAATCAGACTTTAACAAGCTGAACACCTAAAAAAAGAAAAAAAAAGCATGTAACATTTGAATTTATTTTCTCAATCAGAAAATACCTGGCACAGTGCCGTGATGTGTATGTTAACATACATTTAAACATGCATATGTTTATTTACATATCATGTCTTAAAAACTGAGGCCCATTTCAGAAAGGATGTTATGTGAAAACTGAGTATGTTAACCCTGAAATGAGGGGAAACTCTAGGTTTTCCGTTTCAGAATGGGAGGCATGTCAAAACCGAGAAAGCAGGTTAAGTCAAGCCCATTACTGAAAGAGAGGTAACTTGTACTCAGAGTCAGTTACCATGGTAACTTACTCTGTGAACCTAACCTGGGGTGCATTTCCCAAAAGCATCGTTAGCCAACTATGGTTGCAAGTTCCATTGAATTCTTTTGGTAACAACTGAAATTGCAATGATGGCTGGCTTTGGGAAATGCACCCCTGGTCGGAAGGCATCAGAAAGGCATTTATTTTCAATAAAAGTGAGGAAAATGTTCTAAAAGTGTAAGTAAAGTGCGTAATGAGTGTTTAATAATAATAATAATAATAGGATTTTTAATTTTAATAAATATAATCATTTACACTATTATTGCATCCTGTTAATGTACAACAACTGAGGTGCAAATACTATGTATCTGCTAATATAAAGTACAAATAGCATCTAATTACGATGTAAACTTATTGCAAAGAACTGCTACTTTTACATGTAAATAGAATATCGCTGTATAAATGGCATCTGTTGCTAAGAAAATATGCTATTTCCACTTGGTGTAAATAGCTGCTGCCTTAGTTTTAGTTAGTTAACCCCATTAGCAGATTAGCAAAATAAGAAAAATACACTTTTATTTATTTATTTTGCCCGTGAGATACCATGAAAATCAATATTAGTTCAGTAACTTACCGTTCTTCCAGTTTTCACCTATTATAACATATTACAGTAGTCAACATTTGAAGTGGATCAAAACCTTTCATCAAAGTTCTCCTAAAACTTATTCTTAAGACAACTTTTTACTTTTTTGATCCACTAAAAATGTTGACTACTGTATAACAGTGATTAAAAATTAAACTTGTATTGACTCGGATGTATGCGGACATATTTTTGACGGATGCTGTTGCCATAGTGAACATTAATCCATTGATCATGGCTTTTCATAGTCATGGTGCATGCACTTAGTCTAATCTGAGTTTTCGGTTTCAGTACAGCTAAATTGAGTTGACTTGCTCTGAGATGGGAAACTCAGACTTGGTTGAACCTCCTTATTGAAATGGGCCCCTGGTCAGTAAATGAGATTGAATGTTTACTAAATATTTACTAAGAAAGCTCCTCTGACACGTCAGCTTTTTTAAAAATATATTTCAAGGCAAAAACTAGCTTCGGTAGCTTCGGTGACATTATCGTGGCAGCTTTCTCTGGTTCTAAAGGTGGCAACTTAACCTCTTGTATGCGCTGAAGTTTTGTTCAGAAATCTTGTAATGCACATGTAAACATGTGAATCAGATTGCAATGTTTAGGGTTTGCATGAACAGAACTTTCAGAATCTGAAATCAGATTGGATTCTGATTGACGAAACTTAGTGCATGTTAGCATACCTAATAAAGGTAAAAAAATATTTGTATTATCCTAGTGGCATGCATGAATCCAGCATTATTCCTTCTGAGCAGGTGAACCCAGAGCTGAAGCAGCATTTTGAGGACAAAGGCTTCCATTTTGTGGGTCAGGATGTGGAGGGAGAGAGAATGGAGATCATAGAGCTGGATGGTACGTGAGAGAACACAAGACAAACTAAAATATGACAAGATGATTTGAAATGGACACTACTTTGAAAGCATATTCGCCAGTCATTTATGTTGTTGTGAGAATAGTGTAATCACTTATGGTGTTCACACTCAGCAGGTTTAGTTACATTAAAACAAACTGGTGTGTTTGCTCTGTTAGTGCGGTTCATTTGACTAAGTGCAAACACTACCATTAGAACAAGCAGACCAAGAGGTGGGTCTCGGTCCATGTCCAAATCAACTCTGGTCCGGTTCGACTGAAATATAAACCCAATACTTACGAAAGACATCTAAACAAAACAAGAACATGACGTCACAAGATGTGACCCCTAAACAGAAAGCACACCTGGTTTTTCTTGTAATAGGTGCTAAGTTTCTCATTACAGTTAGCTACTGGTGGAAACACCATCTTCTTGCAGCAGATCTTCCCTGGCTCTATTTTGAGTCCTTTACCAGCTGAGAACTCACAAAGAGCTTATAAAATGTGTAAAGTACCATCATGTGAACGCACGCACACACAAATGCATTTAGCCCAGTCCGCAGCATTGTTTTGGATGTTCAGTAAGTTCTGTCACAAAATGTTTGTTTTGGGGTGGTTGTTTTAAATTTTTAGGTTTGGTGTTAAAAATGGCAGTGTGAATGTTAAGCAAACCAGGACTAAATGTATAATTTTTCTTTTTTGATCAAGACTAAAACAACCAATAGAAATAAAATACAAGTGTGAACACACCCTTGATAACATATTTAAATCCTGTCATGACCAGTAATTTTCTTCACAAGGATACCAAAAAAACAGTGGTACCACCACTAAAAGGAAAACACTAGCAATTTACTACTGAAATGAGAACAAAAATGTGACTCAAATTTCTGCAGTAATTGACAGCATGCCTGAGACTGCCCATAGACCTGAAATAATTTTAGTAGGAACATGCTAATATTTTTTTTAGCTATGGAATTCTTCAGTTTGACTTTTTTTTTTCAGATCACCCATATTTTGTTGGTGTCCAATATCACCCAGAATTCACATCCAGACCCATAAAACCATCTCCACCATACTTCGGCCTGCTGTTGGCTGCTGCAGGGAGGCTTCCAGGTTATATCCAGAAAGGTTGTCGACTGTCGCCACGGTATGATGTTCCCTAAGCAGCAATTTTTCCTGCCCAAATGTCATCCCAAGATCTGTCAATAAAAACTGGTTGCTGTCTCTGGGAAAGAGACCTCATATAAAAAACATCTTGAAGCTGAAAATCATTATTTTAACAGCTGTTGGAACCTAAGCAGTGGCCATTTGACAAGCTTTGCATGATACCAAATGAAAGTTGTTTTTTTATTCACAGAGACACATACAGTGACCGAAGTGGCAGCAGTTCTCCAGACTCAGAGATTGCAGATTTTAAACTCTGTTCAATTGCTCAGGAATAAATCAGTTAATGGTATGTTGTGAGATCTTATCTGTGAACAAAATTATTCCCAGACAAACTTTAATTTTAAAACCACCCATTCTTTACCTGAAAGCAATGGGATAATGGTTCGGTTTCAGCAGTCAATGGAATTGTGAAATTATCAGCTGCTTTTTTTTTTTAACTGTCATTTCATCTTGTACATGTGATCTTGCCAATTAAAGTTGGTTTTATTTTAGGTAATTGTTAATGGATTAACTTCATTGTTCTGTGGCTGTGAAGAATTTAAAGGTGCCATAGAACATCTTTAAAAGATGTAATACAAGTCTAAGGTGTCCCTTGAATGTGTCTGAAGTTTCAGCTCAAAATACCCCTTATGTTAACTACCTATTTTGGGGCATCATTAACTATGCACTGATTAAATCTCTTGCTCCATGCCCTCCTGAGCCCTCGACTATAAGTGCAGTTATACAGTGCATAAAGTTCACAGCTAAAATAACCCTCAGATGGAGCTTTACAAGATGTTCCTCATTCCCATGAGTATAGTATTTGCTTTACATTTGAGTTTGAGGCTATATGCTCTGTGGCAACAGGCTAATGCCACACTGTTGGAGAGATTTATAAAGAAGTGGTGTTTATGAATTATACAGACTGCAAGTGTTTAAAAATGAAAATGCAACCGCTTGGCTCTGCAAATACAGTAAGAAATGGTAAATTTAACCACATTTAACAGTACATTAGCAACATGCTAATGAAACATTTAGAAAGACAATTTACAAATATCACTAAAAATATGATTCAAATATTGGGGTCATACAGATTAATGATCCCGACTGTTACATAACAGTCGGTGTTATGTTGCACCTTATGTCTTTTCCACGTACTGAACTCTTGTTATTCAACTATGCTGAGGTAAATGCAATTTGATTCTAGGACACCTTTATAAAAAATAAAATTCTCAGTGACTATTCTACAGTAGTTTCTATAAACCCATTTGTAACTTAAAAAAAAAAAAAACAAATGTAAATGCAGGCATTTTGTACACTGAGAAACCGATTTATTGGGACAATCCTTGGCTATTGCAAAAGCACGAAGTGCTTAAAAAAAAAAAAAAAAAAAGCCTGAAGTTATAAACAATTTACACTTCAGGATTAGGTTTGACTTGCACCACCCGTATGAACACTTGAAATTCCACCTGCTGGTCAAAAGCTTTCGAGCACCTAAAGAAAGAAACAGGCAATACAATAAGCCATAGTACATAAACCAAAGATACAAAGTTCTCATAAGTACTGATCTCAGTCCCATATCCGTTAGTTTCATCCAGCAGTCACTACAAAAAGCTATCATCACAGATCAGGAATTACACTAAACAAAAGCAGATAGCAACATACCTGCACTTGTGCCACCATTACCACCAGTCATCAGCACCTTTAAGAGGAAAAACCATTAACACAAAGGGGCAATACAACAAGCATTAACACATACAAAGACAGTTTTCACATGCACTGATCTCAGTCCCATTTCCGTAAGTTTCATCCAGCAGTCACTATGAAAAGCTAATCATCACTGATCAGGAATTAATTACACTAAACAAAAGCGGATAGCAACATACCTGCACTTGTGCCACCATTACCACCAGCACCTTTAAGAGGAAAAACCATTAACACAAACAGGCAATACAATGAGCATTAACACATACAAAGACAGTTTTCACAAGCACTGATCTCAGTCCCATATCCGCAAGTTTCATCCAGCAGTCACTATGAAATAGACATCATCATTGATCAGGAATCAATTAACACCATCAAAAGCTAATAGCAACATACCTGCACTTGCACCACCTTTACCACCAGTCATCAGCACCTTTAAGAGGAAAAACTATTAAAACAAGCCACAGAAAACAAAAATCACCATGCAACACCACATCAGCAGCTACTGCTGAATGTTGGACAGTAGAGTGACCTACACAGACACCAGCTGACAGGAGGTCAAAGTCTCCCCATTTATTTAGCACGTAGTTGGACAATCTGGTGCACACTGAGAGCACAGATTCTCAAAACGTGCAAATGGCCCATAATGACAGTGAACTTGCACACAAACACATTAAAGCCAAACAAGGACTAAATTATAAGAGCAATTAGGGCAGTAAAAGCTGGCTCAGAAAATTAATTTGACTGTCGTAAGAGCTACTCTCAAAGAGGGCAAGTTTGTAATCATAGCCAACATAACCCAAAACAGTAACCAACCTTTTACAGAAGGTTCACTCAGCCCATCTCAAAGAGCACTATGATGGCAGAACATTATCCATCCAAGAACATAGTCCTCTTATTTCGCACCATCCAACCTGCATGAAAAAAAACAACCATTAGGCAGGGCTACACAAAATAGGACATCCATGAAGACACATTTCAGTTGTCCTTTTCCTTAAATGTTGCCGAGACAGCTACAAGTGAACTGTACAGCGACCGTCGGTAAAAGTGTTGCTATCGGCTCCTGTTTGACCGCGCCTGCTATAGATGAACAAGAGCGTCTTCGATCAGGGCCGTGAACAACGATTTCAATAACACCATTTAAGGTGCTTGAGACAGCAACAAGTTTTTTTTTTAGCTACAAATTTAGTTTAAATAGGTATTCGATAACCGCTAAAGAACTTTTCACATGTAGGTGTACTTCAGCTGCACATAAAAACATATTTAAGTTTAATATTTAATTTAAATTGAATTTTATAAAGTTAAAACAATACCTAGGCAGTAGAGATTATGGTGGAACCTCATGGTGAGCCAAAACTCCAATTTCAAAACACCTGAATTAAAAAAAAAAATAATATATGATAAGCGTCCCCATTTATTTAGCATGACGTCAGACAATCCGGTGCACACTGAGGGTGCCTTCACACTGGCAGTTTATTTCCAAATGGGGCAGTTCACATGGAAGATTTTATAATAAAAAAAAAAAACAAAAAAAAAAACAAGTGAAAGTAGTCATGCGAACCTGGGTGCGCACCGGGGTACCGAATCAGAGACGACCTGATGGAGGTGGTCCAAGTTCAGTTGCACTCGAACTGTGCTGCAGTTCACGCAATTATGAAATCAACACCAACTCTGGTATGTGCTTGTTCAAGTAGTAAGGTAACCTGCGCATGCGTTTTTGCCCAATTATAAAAGCATTTACTTAAAACATAAGAGATGGTGAGGATTCACCTTGGATTAGAGCAGGAGTTAGCCTGCAGTGTATTCACGCGCTGCGGATTGCCATCCATTTGCCACTCTGATTGCACTAGCGGTCTCCTCAAGAGGCTGCAAGCAGCGGAAAACCATCCACATGTTGCGCGCACACAGTAAATGAAAGTGTCGTTTACCCTGCTGCACATGTCGCCAAATTTGTTGACCTGTGTTTCACACGCCATGCACATCTGTAATGATGGGATGAACGCAAATGCACCAGGGTTCAATAGAATCAATTTGAGCGTGAAACCAGACCAACGCTGCGGGGATAATCACACTCAGGTGGTAAACGAGCCCAGTGTGAAAGCCCCAGAGTGTATGGATTCTCAGAAAACATGCAAATGGACTATGACAATGAACTTACAGCACACTGACCCACAGTTAGCATCTTCTCACTTGCAGCACTGCACCTTCTGGAAGACAAAATAAAAACATTAAAGCCAAACAAGGTCTAAATTATAACTGAGCAGTTAAGGCAGTTAAAGCTGGCTCAGAACGTTAACTTGATTGTCATAATAGAGCTGCTCTCTCAGAGAGGGCAAGTTTGTCATCATAGCCAACATGAAAAAGTCTAGTCTAAAAGAGAAACCAACCTTTCACCGAAGATTCACTCAGCTTATCTCAGAGCATTATGATGGCAGGACATTTCATCCATCAGAGAACATGGTCATTTTACACCACCCAACCTACATGAAAAAGTAACTGTTAGGTAGGGCTACACAAAATAGGACATCCATGAAGACATGTTTCGGTTGTTCTTTTCCTCAATGTTGCTGAGACAGATACAAGTGAACTGCACAGCGACCGTCGGTAAAAGTGTTGCTATAGGCTCCTGTTTGACCGCGCCTGCTATAGATGAACAAGAGCGGCTTCGATCAGGGCCGAAAACAGCGATTTCAATAACACCAGCTGCAAGTTTAGTGTAAGTAGGATTCGATAACCGCTAGAGAATAAGTTCTCACATGTAGTGGATTTAAACTAATTATATAAAACCATATTAAAAGTTAATCCAGTACCTATGCAGTAGTGATTGCAATGGAACCACGTGGAGAAAAAATCATGACTTGCACGAACTTACAGGCGAATAAAGAGATAGGCCAAGTATGATATATCTAGGAATAGTAACGTATAAGAAATATATTAACCGCCATTAGGTATAAACTTGCCAGGTAACTTAATAGACTAACGTACAAACATAGCCTAAAATGGCGCCGCGTTGTAAACTATTCTGCAAATAACGTTGCACTGAGTAAAAAAAAAATATATAAAAAAAATAAAAATAAAAAAATGTAAGCGTCATAAAACCCACAAATGTGACAAGCATTTTGTAAAACTAATTAATTCGAGTTAACCCTGACCGCGCTGTTTCGCACTAAATCCTGATTACTTCGAAACATCAAAATATTCAACGATGAACTCCAATAATTCACAACCAAAACAGTAGTATAATAACCAAACAATATTTTGTTGAAAACTAGCTACTGAAATATACTACACCATTTTCGATGTTACAGGATTGAAGAAAACTCACCTCCATTCTTAGAGAAAGCGGTTGAAAGAAGGAAGTTGTGAATGTGACGCGTTATTTTATACAGAGAAACTTAACGCTGATTGGTGAAGGAGCTCATCGCTGATTGGTTGAATGAGGTGGCTTGCTCGCAAAGCTTGATGGGATTTGTATTTCTGATTCTGAAATAAAAGGATTTTTTTTTTTTTTTTTTTTTTTTTTTTTTTACATAATATGCAATATGGATAACTGACGACTCTTTTATTTAACCAACTGTATGTTTTTATTGTGAAATATATTTATACTTAAAGATATATGTATATAAAACGAAGTAATAAAGTCATTCTCATGTTGTTGTTGTTGTTAAAATCGTGCTCTAGCAAGAACTTGCTTTTACACAACTACTAAATACTGTGATCTTAGCTCAAATAAACTATGCAGTTAAAAAAAATCACATTAAACTAGGCTACTAATTCTATTTGTTTACAGATTATATCATGCAGGAATTTATAGCGAGAGAATCCGTGACAAGAAGTGGGATACGCTACCGGTCAGATGATTAAGATAGTCTCAGTGAGCGCTTTATCTTCTTTTCTTTTTACATTACAGGCTAATTACAAGCATATTTTGGGTCATTGGCTTCTTGAGTTGTTTGAGGAATCCCCCGGCTGCCTCAGTGTCACTATTTCAGCACCACGGACAGAGTCTGTACAGCCTCTGCTTGGACCGAGGCAAAATCACCGGCTAATATTCTTCACTAACCAGTAACCACAAATACAAATGTAAATGCACAAAAAAAAAGAAAAGCAAAAAAAAAAAAAAAGTGGTTTGGCCTAAGACCGACTTCCTTAATAAAATAATGCTTCAATGAAAAATATCCTTGCAATATATTTTTTATGAATTATTTACTCCGAGTATTATTAAATATATATGAAATTGATTATTGAACACAGGTGCTTCTATCATATTGCTATTTTATACAGGCAATAAACCGCCAGAACTTGAGTTACAGGGACTTTACCCTTCACTCTGATTCACATCCTGTTTACTCGTAGTAAAATCATTGTATCGCACTGTTTTCGTGGCTTATTGGTTTATAAGAACGAATATTATACAAACTTATAAATACAGGCGTAGTATGCCTGTTTATTAGCAACATTATATAATAATGTGTAAGGAAAAACGCTTACGTCGCAAAACAGGTTTCGCTTCCTCCAGTCCTCAAATGAAAGTAATTCAGCTCATTTGCTGTAGTTACACATTAGTTAGAACTGAGATGTGAGAATGAGTGCATCACATGACTGCAGCACATCCACCTCACCACCCCCGCCGCTCCGCTCCATACACTCAATGTAAACACCGTTAGCGCTACTGCTTTGTCTTTGAGCCTGTGGCTGGAGCTCCCGACTCGCCATGCCATGGATATTTTATGGCAATACCAGTTCAGGATCATTTTGCTGGGGGACTCGACGGTGGGCAAATCATCTTTGCTCAAGAGGTTCACGGATGGCATATACAGCGATGTAGCGGATCCTACGGTCGGTGTGGATTTCTACGCCCGTTCACTAGACATCGAACCCGGGGTTAAAATCAAACTACAGCTATGGGATACAGCCGGACAAGAGAGATTCAGGTTAGTGCTCTGTTTATTATTATTATTGTTATTTTTATTATTATTATGTTCTGTCTGCTGGCTATGTCTCCATGCACAGTGATATGGAATGAATGCGTAGCCTACATCACTATATGATTTTATCACACATAATGACGACAAGTATGCTTTTGCGATGTCATTGGTTGTGTAATATTATGTAGAGCAGGGTTATGTTCTAGGTTAGTCCTTTATATCAGTATTTTTACTGTAATATATCATTCTACCTTTATATGTCTGTTATATCATTTACCTGGTGGGTTCCGTGTAATACAGTTCAGGCAGACATTCACAGGCCTACCAGACTGTTTATGAATGACTTAAACTGGCTCATCTCATTGATTTATATTTTAATGTCATATGCCTCACCTGTTTGGATTCATTACTGAGCGTGTTTGGTTTAGTTCTGTCACTGGGCTCAGATCCTGATGTCTCTGATCATGCCCTATTTTTGAAGCACCACTTGCCTTCAGGGAAGCACAAACATCCACCCTCAATGCTTTAAAGGACCATTCATGATATTTAAAAATCAACCACCACAAAAGCTTTTCTTCTTTTTATTAATGTATTCTGAATGATCAGACTCCCCACTTGATTTCCATGCAATATCATGGAACACTCTATGCACAAATGGACACACAGGTTGTCAGCTCAACATCCTTTCAGGTATATGATCTAATAGCATTAAATGTATAATTACAATATTTTAGTACACCAGTCCAATGGGGCTCAAGAGCTTCTGAATGTCCATCTGACAGACATAGACAATTGAATAGAACAGACAATTGAAATTAGGACAAAGAAATAAAATACATTTCTAGCCTCAGTGCCTCACTGAACACCCATTTTGCAGTTTTAAAGGGTTAGTTCACCCAAAAATGAAATTTCTGTCATTAATTACTCACCCTTGTGTTGTTTCACACCCGTAATACATTCGTTCATCTTCAGAACACAAATTAAGATATTTTTGATGAAATCCGAGAGGTATATGACTCCATAGACAGCAACATAATCACCACTTTCAAGGTCCAGAAAGGTACTAAAGACATTGTTAAAACTGTCAACGTGACTGCAGTGGTTCAAACGTAATTTTATGGAGCGAGAGAATACTTTATGTGCGCAAAACAAAACAAAAAATAGGGACTTTATTCAACAATATCTTCTCTTCTGTGTCATTCTCATACGTTTTTTACTTCCAGTGCTTCCAGTTTCTACGTCAGAATGCTGGCTCTGGCCGGCTGGCCAACTCCTGCGTCAGCATCACACGCTGCTCACGTGATCAGCTTTGGCCAAAACCGAGTCGGCATTTGGTTGTAAACACGGAAGCCTTCACTGTGCTTACTGCGGCAGCTATGTAAGGATAATGACAGGGAAGAGAAGAGATTGTTGAATAAAGTGTTTTTTTGTTTTGTTTTTGCACACAAAAAGTATTCTTGTCTCTTCATAAAATTAAGGTTGAACCACTGCGGTCACATCGACTGTTTTAGCAATGTCTTTAGTACCTTTCTGGACCTTAAAAAGTGGTGATTATATTGCTGTCTATGGACGACTCATATACCACTCGGATTTCATCTAAAATATCTTCATTTGTGTTCCGAAGATGATCGAAGGTCTTACGGGTGTGAAATGACATGAGGGTGAGTAATTAATGACAGAAATTTCATTTTTGGGTGAACTATCCCTTTAAAGCTATATACTAGTCCTGATACGATTTTGTGTCTTGTGTAAGGGATTATTCCAATAGTGATTTTTTGTAAATGTAACTTGGATGTAACTTATAAATTACTTGATTTTTCATATTAATTGATTTTTATACTATTTTCTGTTATTTGGATATTACATCTTGCAAAATCCATCCTTCAATTCAGATGTCCACTAGGTAGCTATAAGTTAAATATATTACACAATGAATTAAACCATTAAACCTCATGGTTTCTGGTTTCAGATGTATCACCAGGTATTTCTTATGATGTATCAGGTTAAATGATTAAAGTAATGCATTGGATATTAAAGGAACATTCTGGGTTCAATATATATATATATATATATATATATATATATATATATATATATATATATATACAGGGACGGATTATGGGTTGTGTGGGCCCCTGGGCAAAACGTTCGCGATATCATGCGCAAGGCCAGGAACAAATAAATTCATCTGGTGATCAAAATAAAAGCTCAAGGATTTAGAAATCGTACAAAAGTATTGTAAAAAAGATGTTTGAACCCTTTTTAATGTCCAGGTACAAGTCAATGCTGTTTCTTTGTTCAATTTGCACACTGTACATGTGTTGAAGCTCTTAATTTTGAGTTTCCAGAGAGCACCAGATTGATGCATTTAACCTTAAAATTTTCAAAATTTTCTTTCGGAGGGGCATGCCCCCGGACCCCCCTAGAGCTGGTACATCCAACAAAGTTTTACAAATTACAGTGTCAAATAATGTACATTTTCTGAACAAGAATACGTCAACAAAAGCTCCTTTCATGTCAGTAAAGCTGTTAATAGAAAATTATATTGTCTTTGGACAAATATAGATTTGGTCTAAGCCCCGAATGTTTACAATGTCTGGCTCCGCCCCTGATCATCCCATTTCTATTCAGCAGCCTGGTTATTACCATGGGAAAAGATAGTTCTCTCCCCATGATTTACGCATTGCAAGGAGTCCAATGTGAAAAAAACTGTTATTAACACCAACTTTCTCAAATTAATTCAAATATTTATTATTTGTAGTGTCATTATTGATGTCACGTACATTCACATCAGAAGAGACCAGAGCGACGAAAGTCATTATTTCTCGGCAAATTGGCCAAACAAAGCAAATTCACTGGCAGCGAAGAGAATTGGGTGGGCCAGAGCGAAAAAGAGAAGTTAAAAGTCAGTTAACCTTATGTAATGAGTTATGACGCAGTTTGGTGAAAACCAATTCTAATATATAGATTTACCAACGCCCCACGGTAACAGGCTAAATCAAACATTCCAATGAGCGAACACAGTGAATAAAGCAAATTCAACAACAAAGCTTCTTCAACGACCTTGGCGACGTTTTCGCTTTGGTCTCTCCTGGTGTGAACGTACAGTGAGAGCCATGTTGGGGCACGGTTAGTGATCACACTACATGTGTACCGTGTCCAGCTGAACCATGCCAGAATCCACCTGTGTACCATATCCCCCTACAGAACGGAATGATCAGGGGTGTAGTGGTAAAATAAGAATTCTGTGATCACATTTTGTGCATAAACTATACTATGATGTGCATTTAGATCAATTGAGAAGTGGGTAAACTCTAATTCTGAAATTTCAGAGGTGGGTAAACCGTGTTTACTTGCGTTTAGCCTCCACTACAGCCCTGGGAGTGATTACACTGGTCAAACTCTTACACTGCTACACTGGTCTGGGGGCCACTCAGCGGGCAGGTTAACCGCCTCCATCCCACCATGCTACCGCTCCCTAGTCAGAGGGCCTTCTGTAAGGCTGTTAACACGTCCCCCTCCCCTCCCCCCAGAAGCCAGGGGCCCCATGGTAGGGGCCCTTGTAATCAGATGGCCCTCTAAAGGTACACTACACCCTCCTCCCTAGCCTAGGGCCTCCTAGTAGGGCCCTCATAATCAGAGGGCCCTCTAAAAGCCCCCAAAGCCCCCATCCTCCCTATGGCCCCCTGGTAGCCAGAAGCCAGGACCATAATAGGAGGGCCTAAGAGGGCCTTCTAAAAGTAGGCTCCCATGCACCAATTTCCCTTTAAAGTTCCTATAGCAGGGCCGGGGGCCCCCTGAAAGCACCGACCTCCCCCCCCACCACCACCAGCACCACCACCACAACCACCACAATTCAAGGGCCCTTGGCAGCCAAGCGCCCTCCCTATAGGGTCAGGGGCCCTTGTAGGCAGAGGATCAAAGAATGTAGGCCCTCTAAAATAGACAAACGAAAATACATTGTTGATAAGCGTTGCAAATTGTTTTGGGCTGGGCCCCACGGGCCCCTGGGCAGCGGCCCCGCTGGCCCGGTTCGTAATCCGTCCCTGTATATATATATATATATATATGTATGCCAGAAGAATTGATGTAGCCAACTGATTTGACATGGAATAACTCAGGAACACAATAAGATTGCTAAAAAATATTTTTTGGTGATGCTCTCCTATATGTGAGCTGCATCTGGTTCAAATTTCGTGGTGATAGCATAAAGAATAGTTTAAAAAATTGTTGTTCATTTTTTCCGCAGCCAGGTGGCGCCAACGGGCGGTAAACTCCGGTTTAGAGGTGCTTCTCAGCACTCGTAAGGATTTTTTCTAAATGGTTAGATGCATTAAAATGATGAGATTCTAAGCTTTAAAATGATATCTATTATGTGTTATTCCACGTTGGAAAACGAACATGGATGGGTCCGGGAACATTGGATACACACTGCATCCCGGAGAGATGAGAGACATGTTTTTAGCCAAGTATGTTAAATCATTCCGTGAGATCAACGCAATATATTATATTGATTTTGGATTCATTTTAATCTTGAGAGTCTGCTTTAAATATTGATGTGCGATTTTTATGAATTGTGCATTTTTCATGAAGTTATGAGCACGTGAAATATACATACTTGTATTCAGTTAGCTGCTGTGCTATTTTTGTTGTAAACACATATTACTCACTCATTAGAGGGTGAAAACAACGCAACAGAAGCATGTTGGAGGCTTGATATGAAAGCTTAAAGTCTTTGGTTTTGTATGCAAAAGGAATTTTTGTGCTACCTATATGAATTAAATTTTTATTGGCTTTTAAAGAGAGACACGCAAATGGGAGTTTTATTTTATAATGCGCGCTAGTCTGACAGGGGATGGCTGGACCGATCGCGTGCCTGTCAGTCGAAACGGGGCTTCCCATTGTTAAAAATCAGCGTTTAGGTCAGTGTGTTTACATTTCTAAACAAACATTTTTGATTGGTTCTATACAACGTGTAACACCATATTTGTAGAGCAGAGATAATGACGTTTCAGGGGATACTGGGAAATGCTCATAAGCGACGAGAGGAGTTGAGAAGTTCATTTCCAGCGAATTTAGTAAAACAATGTCAATTTTAATAGCCATTTAAATACCTTTACTCAATTATCTGGACTACGAAACTTTGGGAGATTAGTTTTGAAAGTCTGTTCTTTGAAATTAGCTTAAAAAACGTTTTTTTCATTGTTTTTCCACATTATTGTCCCATATCTTAAAATAGAACGTTGCGACTTCCGACTCATTTCGCCAGATCGGGTCACACACACACACACACACACACACATATATATATATAGGCACGACGTGAAGCAGAGTGCCTGCAACCCCTTCAGCCGTGACTTATTCACGATACAGCACTAGCCTCGAGTACCTTATTGCTTTTATAAAATGGTTACCATACAATACAAATATTAAAGCCAAAAATATATATATATCAGTGCAATCTTCATTAAGTAAACTTTCAACAAAAGCCTTCCTTCCACCGGAAAAAAATAGTCCCTGACCGTGAACAGCAACAGAAGTTACATTATTACGTCATTAGATGGCGGCAAAGACTGTCTTTATGAGTGTGCAGTCAGTACCGAAGACATTTACATTGAAAAGACTGAATTGTTGTGAACACGGAACAAGACGCAACTGACAAATGCTTTGACTAGCGCCGTCAATCACGGGAAAACCCTTCAACTGTTAAAAGGGCAAGATAATAAATTTAAACAGTTTTTTTTTATTATTATGAACATAGGACTGAACTGAAGGAAAATGCTAAATCTGAATGCAGGTAATAAACTCCCTCAATCAATCTCTTTCTCACACTCTTCTAGTTCTACATAATACAGTAAGCTTTGATTCAATTTACAGTTGCTAAGAATGGTTGCTAAGGGTGTTGTGTAGTGATACACAGAACCGTTTAAATTCCTTTAAAATGGTTTGGATCTAAGAATCTCTGGAAATTATTTGGTTTGTCTATGTAATCATATGAGCCTTGAAAATATCATCTTTTTCTTCCCCTCAGGTCCATCACCACTTCCTACTATCGCAACTCTGTTGGCGGGCTCTTAGTCTTTGACCTGACGAACAGGAAGACCTTCGATCACGTTCGAGAATGGCACCGAGAAGTCAGCGAGCACATCCTGCCTCATCATATGGTCTACATCCTGATCGGCCACAAGAGCGACCTGAGCCGCGACCGCAAGGTGACACGGGACGAA
This sequence comes from Chanodichthys erythropterus, assembly GCF_024489055.1. Lineage (NCBI taxonomy): Eukaryota > Metazoa > Chordata > Actinopteri > Cypriniformes > Xenocyprididae > Chanodichthys > Chanodichthys erythropterus. The sequence goes on from NC_090235.1 coordinate 35,023,297, forward strand.
GCTGAGCAGCTGGCGGCCGAACTCGGCATTCGCTACGTGGAAACTTCAGCCAAGTGCAACAGCAATGTGGAACGTGCTTTCGAGCTGCTCACACGGGACATCTATGAGCTGATGAAGATGGGTGAGATCTCCACACGTGACGGCTGGGATGGGGTCAAGAGTGGCCTCACCGCTAAAGTTCTTTATCCAGCCGAGGAGGAGGCGGAACGAGAAAAGAGCTGCAACTGCTGACTTCCACAATCCACCTGTAATTGCTCACCTGTATATCAGTTGGTTGTTGCTCACCTCGGCTTTCACTAATGTGTCGCATCATGGTCACTGCCTCAGAGCCTGGACCGCTGCACTTACCTTGTTGTTGCTGTCTGAGGTTGATGGTACAAGCCACTCAAAAGTGTTTAGTATTTAGGCTTGCATGGAGAGGTCCTGCTTCATATTGTTGGAATTCACCCCATGTTTTGACGTTTGCAGCAATCTTGTGGATAAAGTGTGGATAAACATTTTTACATTCTAGTTTGAGCTGTATGTCTCATTGTACTTCACATAGTCTGGAGATATTAAGGTTTATTTGGCTTGTTCCTTTCCCTTTAACCATTATCACTGTGGTACCATTACCATTTAGAAAAACATTTAATGATTACGATCTACAATGTCTGTTCACTTACAAATTTAAAGACCCCATAAAATGGCTTGACAACATGGTTTTCTTTTCCTGTGTTGACATATTTCTTATTGAAGCAGGTAGTTGGAGTTGGACAATAGCTTGTCCTTAAAAATACTCATTAGCTTTTAGCTTATGTTAGTGCTGTGAACCATAATTTGCTACTTCCTATTGCTAGTCAGTTGACAGGTGGTATTAGGAGAAGAACAACTGAGAGCATTTGACTAGGAAAATGTGTCATCCAAACGTTTGATCCGTTTCCCTAGTTGCAGTAAATAATTTTCCCCAGTATATTTTTCTCTTTTAAATGTTTTTAGGAGTGCACATAGCATATATATGCCTTTAAAGCAAGAGACCTGGACTGAAAGCCACAAAACTCCCATTTTGGTTTTCTTGATTCTTTGGTTAAGATGAATTTGAGACAGTGAGGACAGTTGTTGGCTAGTAGACATCATTTCTTGGTAAATAGGCCAGACTAAACCTCCTTTATAACGGATCGCTGGATTTGTAGTTTTACACATTAAAATTCTGATCCATTTTTATACCACTTTGTTTGTAACAGCCCAATTTCTGCATACATTATTATGTGCACAAAGCCAAAATACTTTACTGTAATAGATCAGGAAATAATCACCAATGCAGCATATTTTAAATTGTTTATGGATAAATACATAATATTTTGTCAAAACTGTTGATGTAGTATTCATTCTCTAAAAGCATATAACGTAACCACATCTCATTCTAAAACCTAGTGATCTACCCATCTTGACAGCATTGTAGTGCATCATAGATGAATTCCTGACACAAAGACTGTTTTGGCAACATCACATGTATCATCCAAGATTAAGTCAAAAGAAATGTTGATTATGAATATATCTCATTCAATACTAAAAAATATCAGTCTAATTAAATGGACTATTCCACCCCAAATTTGTGTGTGCTATGTATGTTTGTGCTTTTTACTATCCAATATCCATAGCTCAGTAACACGCTATCAAGTGTACAAATTGCTACTTATGTATAGCATTTCAAAGCAGTCACTTATAAGGTTCCATTGGTTAGCATGTCGCCTTAACCCCAAAGTATCAACTTTACAATATGAATAGCATATGCAGGAACACATAACATTTCAAAGTATACTTCGTATGTAGCGTGATAGCGTGAACACAGGCGCTCGACAAATTTTATCCTTTTTCAGTGTCTGCATGATTTCTCTCCAAAAGTTATGAGCGATAAAAATGTATTCCTACTCGAATTTGTAGTTTGTATTAGAATTGCGGGTGTCTATCCCCCAGATTTATTTAGTGAAATGTAATTGAGTTGGTCCAACTTAATTTGATCAAATACAGCTTAAATGAAATGGATATATTTATAAAGTATTTTTATGCTTGCCCAACTCAGACTAAAACATTTAATTGAAAAATAAATTATTAGGTAGAAATGCTTCCAATTTTAATTTTCAATAGACAAAACTTGGTTGAGGTGTTTTTTTTTTTTTTTAAAGTCAGGTATAAACAGTTATTTACTGTTTATAATATCCATAGCTGTCAAAACATTTAATAGATAAATAAACATCTTCTGTATGTTAATGAGTTATTGTATTTAGAACATTGAAATTTTATGTTTACATTTAATCATTTAGCAGATGCTTTTATCCAAATCAGCTTACAAATAAGGAATAGAACAAGTGATCAATCTTAAGGAGCACAAGAAATGCTACAAATATAAACATTCAAACATTGTTCAGAATAGTACAAGCTAGAACAGAGAGGGATTTGATAGTGAAAGCATAGAGGAGATTTTTTTTAAGAGTCAGCAGGATGCCATTAAGTGCTCATGGAAGAGATGAGTTATCAGCCGTCTGGATAGAGGGTTGGAAAGATTGCACATGTTGAAAGTCTAGCCAGAAGAGCATTGCAATAGTCCAGTCGGGAAATGACAAGGGCATGGGTGGGAAGTTTTGTTGCATGCTCCGTTAGGAATGGCCTGATCTTTCTGGTGTTGTGCAGTGCAAACTTGGATGACTATGCTGTCTTTGTAATGTGGTCTCTTGAATGTTAGCTGGTCATCAAAGATTACCAAAAGATTTTTTGGCGTATCAAGATGGAATTATTGTTGATGAGCCTAGCTGTATGGTGAAATTATGCTGAGTGGCTGAGAAGACGTGAAGTACTGTCTTTGCTAAATTGAGGTGATGTTCTTTCATACATGCTGAGATGTCCACCGGGCAGTACAAGAAATTAAATGAAAAGTAAAGCTGTGTGTTATCAGCATAGCAATGGTAGGAGAATACACGTGTCTGTATAGAAGGTCCCGTTAATGTATATGAATATGTGGAGAAGAGGAGAGGTCCTAGCACTGACCCTTCAGGTACCCCCATGACTAGTTGATGTGCTTTAGATTCCTCTCCTCCCCAAGCAACTTTGAAAGACCAACCTGTGAGGTAAGATTTGAATCAGCAAAGTGCAACAAATATTGAACAAATATGACTTACTATCACTAGAAGGTTGTCACATTGATATTCAATGATTCCACATCAAGCTTTTAAAGTCCCTTAAGACAAGTCATTTCACTCGGTGGCCATCTTTGAAACGCCTCTCGGGCATTCAAGTGCAGCTCCTATTTCTTTGAATAGGGACACATAAACTTATCCAAAGCTGTTTGCCAAGCTTTTTTAAATTAAATTTCATATTTGAAATCCCCAATGAAATCTGACAACAACTGTCTCATAAATTTCGTTTCTAAACGCGAGATTTAAGAAAAAAAACTGTATTTTTCAGGCTGGATCAAGCTAATGCGCATGCGCAGTCCTAAATGCGCGTCTCTTGTGCCTCATTTCGGAGGCTCGCGTCTGACTGTTTCTATAGGAACCGGAGCTTCTAACGGCCGCTGCAGTGACGCAATGACTTTACCAATCGGCGACTGGCTCTTATTTAGAAGACGGGACTTATTCCGACATATTGCGCGTTGCACTTTCTCCCATTCAAAATAATGCGAGTGACGCGTCTTGTGAAATCAGATGCTTTTGTTTACATTTTTATAGTTATCATTCTTGGTGTCAGTGGGCCTTTACAATAGAGGAGGGACCCAAGCCATATCTTCAGACCAGAATATCATACAGACTTACAGGTGGGCATACTTTAAAATAACTGTATAGCAATGCCTTGGCATCCACCCACAAGCACCACTAAAATTCTAGTTTTGTCTACTTGTATGGAGGTTGAATTCACCAACACCAAGATCGTGTCTCAGGCACTGACTGTATATAAAACAATAGTCTCTGAGTAACGAAGTGCTACTTCAGATCAGTGCACAGGTACAGATATAAGACCCTCATATCAGACACTCTTTATTTCACCAGCATGTCAGCAAGACTTCAGTTATGCCTGCTGTAAAGAGATTTTGCATGCAGCATAGCTGAGCGTCTTAGCTCCATCATGTGGCGATGGCTTTACTGGGTGTGTTTGTATGTACATTTCTGTATGGCTAAATTTATTGTAAATAGCAGCAGGGCGCAATGTACTTAAATGTCAGGTGAGGCTTTGAAGGAACCTAAAAGGTTTGTGGCTTAACCGCAGTCAACGTTAACGTCTCCTTTCATACCACACATACAGTATGTAATTATGAAAGCTATATGAAAGAGTATGGGAAAGTCTTCTTTGGGTCAGCAGAACATCAAAATACTACTAAACACACTGATTTTACAGATCAAGTATGAAAGTCTCCCATACATGATCTTCTATGTAATATGTTGGTATTTAAACATAGTTGATCATATACATTTTGCAGACCTCCCCTCAAATGCACAGAAAAATAGGAAGAAAAAATGTCAGATTTGGTTCCTTTTGAACCACATGCTGTAGGACAATCAGGTTTCTGTGCTCATTTACAGTGAAATGAGTAAATTACTAAATCCATTTAAAGTTGTAATTGTAATATTAACACATTCAAGGGTGTCTTTTCTCATCCAGCATTAGAACTTAGGAAACACTGGGTTTATTTAGTTCTTTTCTTAATAAAGTGTAATAATATATGCTGTAACAATTGCTTTTTTGAGACATTGCAATGGCTGATTTTATGTTTATTGGAATGGGAAATCAGATTGGATTTTGAAGCACCAAGAACACAAAGAAAAGGACTGTGGACAAATTACTGACCAATCTGCATGTGAACAATTTTAAAAAAGTTGGGAGCTGTGGAGTTTACATGAATGGAAAATGATGGTGATGAGAGATATATGTTAATATGCTGAGAACGAGGTTAAGGTTACATTTACCAACACAGTCCACACATGAAAATAGCCAAATGCAATGTGAAAAGCCTTGTGGAATCACTTTCTGAACATGATATTTCAAATTCCGATGAGTTGAGTCAATAAGGTTCTTCTACATTAGTAATATTTAAAGGAGTTTGTATGTATACATATATGAATATTCAAAAAATTGACTCAATGGACCGACATATGTGACCACACTGCTGTTGTGTTGTGGCCACTGAATGGTTTTGCACAATTTGACAATGAGTTTCTATGGTAACTGCATTAATTAAATATGTACGCATGCCATATTTAACTGCACATTGCTCCTCACTTACTATTTCACAGATAAATGCATTTTTAATGTAAATTTACCACAAATCTTTCAAAATGGTGGTGCCAAATACTTTTTACACGCCCCCTTGTGGTCAGCTCTGTGACTTCATTTTTAGAAAATGGGATGCAGTGAAATAAATCACAGTGTAAATGAAATAAGATAATTGTGAATTATAGATAGAGAATAGGACATTTTAGAATAAGAGCAGGACATTCATTAGTCACCCACTATCAGCCATTCACTGTTAATTCTGTTCATATAAACATGTCTGTACATGCCTTTAGGGGCTCATGGTGTGGATGAGCAGAGTAAAATGTAAATTTTAAATGTTAAATCAACTGTAATGAATGCTAAAGCCAATGGTAATGATGTACATCAAGCTTTGGGCATTGTAAACTGTCAATATATTTGCATTGTGATTTGGTAATTATATAAGATTCATTATGTTTAAATAAAATTAGCATTAAGTTCTGTGTTCTCATAATCTCTTGCAGGTTTTTTTTTTTTTTTTTTACCATTCTGAAAATGTACCATTTGTATATGTGAACTTTTAGTTATTCTTTCTGCAGGTTACATTGTTGAACCAGTGGCAGAAAATGAAGTAGGTCTGTCTCAATTCACATACTTCTTTACAGGCTGCATCTAAAATCGTGCCCTATATGCTTATTCACTATTCCCTACACTACTCCACTAATATAGTCCACCGAATGAGTGAATGAAAACGAGTGAGCGATTGAATGAGTGCACTCAGTATGCACACTATGATTACAGACACTGCTATAAATTAATGCCTCCACAAATAATAGGGAATAGGGGCGAATACAGACACATCCATTTGTTTAACCAATTCATTCAATTAGGGGTGTTTAGTTCCAGGTTTTTCAGAGTCGACTCCAACTCCCATCACTGACTCCATTTACTTTACATCATAAAGGGCCAGGAATGAGATTGCAGTCATTACACACTTTTTTTTTTTTTTTTTTTTTTAATTCCCCTACACAAAGCTTTCAATTACCCTTATTAAAACAACACACTTTTAGTATGACCATCCAAGTTAGTCCAATTTAGGCAGTAGCTCCTCTCTGCAGAACATGACATCCAGGAAGTGGAGACATGTAGGTTTAGGGATATTTAAAGTGGGAGGAGTTGGATCCAGATCCAGGGGGTGGAGATGGGTAGGCTTAGGGTTATGTCAAGTGGGAGGAGCTGGATCTGGATCGCCCCCCTGGATCTCGTGTTCTGCAGTGAGGATCATCTAAAGATGACAGTTAGGATATCATCTTTAGAGATGACATTACATTGAAATGATGAGTAGCTCTTGTTACCTAGCTGTTGCCGATACCTGATTTTACAGAGAGAAAAGTCATGAGAAACAACCGTCGAATATTATGTCTTTTATCCAAAGACGCTTTTATCCAAAGTGACTTATGAGGAATCTTTATGATTCATCGTAAAGAGGCAAATAAACAAGTGCTCACAATACAAGTTTCAGACATTGCTTAGAGTAGCATAAGCTAGAATATGGGAGGATTAAAGGAAAGTGAAAGCATCTTTTTTAAAATGATTAAGTGATAGGTTAAGTGCTTACGGAAGAGATGTGTTTTCAGCTGTCTTGTTGATTATGAACACACTGGATTAATAGCATAACATCAAACTACAAAGCTGGCATGGAGGTATGTATAAAGTAAATATGACTGTTATTTATTTCTAAGCTACATGTAGGATAAAAGTATGTGACAAAGTTGTTTCTGCGACATGGTAATGCATCAGTGTCTGAATTCCTCACTTCATCTTGGTAAGATATAAGTCTACATCTAAACTGTGAAATTAATTCTGTTATCTATGTCCCAATTCAGAGGCTGCATCCTTCGAAATCCGCATTCGAAGGGTAATTGTGTTACCGCAGCACATCAGTGGCTGTCCCAATTCGAAGGCTAATTCAAATGCGTCCTTCATTTCACAGGCAATGAAGGATACAAAGGACGGATCCTTCACACACTCACATCCCCCAAGCTGTCTTACTTGATAAAAACATACATTCTCAAAACTCAAGTTTTCCCTATGGTTGTGTGTAATTTTACACAAAGTATTTTACACAAAAGTCGAAAACCCCTTTATAAAACCCCATAGTATATGTTGAAAGGAACCAGCAGCAAATTAGGCACCGTTTCCACTAAAATGAAATGAATAAAATGAAAACGATCCTGGTCTACACTGGCGTTTCCACAGTTTTAGAAACGACCTCAGTCAACACTACACAACCGAAAACGCATGCACACTGGGCATGCGCGTACAAGTGTAAACAGTTGCTACTTGCGCATGCTGCAGTATTTAAAAAAAATGCTGAGTTTAACTGCACAAGATGCTAAAAATGACAACAAAGCCAGCAAAGCTTGCAGTTCAGTCTCCATGTTACACGGTCATCAAGGATACGCAAAGAGAACATGCCATCGTTTTCAAAGTCGGTCCATTTGCACTGAAATGCAACCCCGGCGTTTTCAAACTAAAACGGGCTCTGCAGCGTTTTAGAAATTCTCTGTTTTCGAAGGTCGAAACGCCGGAGTAGCTAGCCTAGTGTAAATGACAGGCGTAACTGTAGCAAAAGTTATGCATTTTAAAACTAAAGGGCTGTTTACACGACACTGTCTTGTAAGTTTTATGAGGTTTGGCCATTCATTTACATGACAATGGCATTTTGGTGGCCTAAAAATGCAAACTTTTGAAAACAGGTTTCAAAGTGCAAGTTTTTTATAAACGTCTCCGTGTAAACAACAAAAACATGAATCTGTGAAAACAATTACATCATGCACATGCGCATTAATCTATAGTCTTTTATCGCCATCTAATGGCCTGCCAGCAGAATACAGCGTTTTTAGTCGTTTACATGGATTCGTATGAATGGGGATCACACTACTTGATCGTTTTGACAATGGTGTCGTCTGTATGCGGAAACTCGAAGGAAAAACTTCTCCGTTTTCTGTAGTGTAAACGTACCCTCAAACACATAGTGTAAACGGGGCCTTTCTGACATCATACCTGCAAGCAAGGTGTTCCAATAAATATTCAAGAATAAACCTGGTGTTCTGTATTATTCCTGTTCTTTACGACAACAAAACACTTAAATGCGGGCTCGTAATCACGACTTCAGAAGTGGGAAGTAGGACATTTCCGATAGCACGTTTAGGCGGTATTATAGTTGGACTCTGCCTCAAAACGTGATGAATCTGGAAAAGAATGCTGACGAAGCCAAGCAGTTTAGCATAATGTAACAATGCTTCTTAATGCTATAGTGTTACCAAAAAATATTCTAGCATTTCATTCCTGGGTCATGAATAGATAAAACTTTGCTGTATGTATGACTATGCATTCTCCCTCACACAATCACAATATGAAAAACATTTACAATAGAAGGAATTAATAATACTCAACGTTTTTACATCTAAGATATTTTAGCTATTGTTAGTTTGATGTTTAATGCGTGTAATTATTATATTTTTTCTCGTTTAAACATTGTCTGTTATCCACTAGCCAATCAGACAACACCGACCAAGCATCCACAGTGATGTTATTGGCCAAAGTGCTTGTCAATCATCACCGTTACCGCCCCAATCCCATGATGCTTCACGTTAGAATACATTTCTACATTTGTGTTTCGAGTTAATTTAGCGTATTAACCAAAAAATATATCTATAATCTTGTACAATAGATTATTCAGTATATAATGAATTGGGAAATGTAAAGCATACTAAAACTAATCGCTGTTTTGACTTGCCATATATTTGTTACCCTCGCTGAGACACCATGTCTCCCAGAATGTGAGGTCCAGTCTAAAAAACAACGGATTAAAAAGGGTATCTGCCGTGACTGGCATAGCTGTGGAAGGGATTCTCTGACACAGTTACGGAATCGCTATCAAGAGATTTCGGATGCACAATTTTTAAAACTCGGAGCTGCCAATGACCGTTGTTCTTGGCGCTCCAATCTTAACATGTTAAAGAGAGATTAAGCATTGCAATCTATTAGAAGAGATTGTTTCCTTTTATAGTTTCAGTGAACTATGTATGTATCTGTTTGTCCATAATCTGTTTATTTTCCCCAGTAGAGGTATTAGATTTACACTTTAAGTGTGAATTGTATAGCGTCTGTGAATGTTTTTAAGTGATAAATGAAAATAGAACCTTTTGAAAGATTACTGTAATTGTATAGGGTGATTTTATGAGGGATTACCATATTCATATACAACGCATACATACTCTTATTGTACTCCAGCTACTCAGTTTTGATTATTTAATGGAGATTGGGGTGGATTTCCAATTTGTATATTAGTGCCTAGTTGAAACAAACTCCAAAAGGTAATACAACCTAGTTATTGTAATTCTTCTTATTAATATTTAATGGACTTTCAAGTGCTTGTAGATACCAGGCTAAGGAATTAATACGTTTAAACAATGATGCTGATATCAGTGTACAAAAATCTCCATTCAACTGAAAACATGTTTTCAAGTTGTACTCCACACAAGCAGACGCAGTATTTAGCGGGTGAAATGCTTTACCTCAGACTTATTATCGAAACAGTGTTTTTTTTAAGTTTTAAACTGTACCATAACATCACAACTACTTTATACGACACTGGCAATCCCATGAACCGTGTTTATTTTAATACGAGCAGTCCTGTGTGTACTGTAAAGTCTCTCATGGCTAGAGCTGGAACAGGGATGAGCTTGAGCAGGAAGTGTAGCTCAACAAACTGCGCATGTTCACTCAAAGCCTCTCGCTATGTAAGGATGACACCGACCGCGATCTAAACGGTAAGGCCAGTCCAGCGCATTTCATCATCTCAAATGTAACGGTTAAACGTGACTGCACAGCGGAGAACTTCGACAGAACGTCGACTAGAAGTGTTCGCGGCTCGGGTGGCAGCAGCAGCCCCCTCGAATGGCGGAGGAGCGTCTTGTCGTTTGTGTGTGTGCGTCCCGCCGCACGGGAGACGTCATGAGAACAGAACACCGCGGCGCGACGCCAGCGCGTCATTTAGATACAGTCCGCCCGTACGGCCAGTGAATGCTTCATGAATAAGCCGCGCTTGAGGTGTTTTAGAGTGGGATGTTTGTTTGTAAACACGCATTCACCCACAAACAGACAAGCAGTGAAATGAAGGTGTGTGTTAGCATAGCGCGTTAGCATCACGAACAGCAGATGAGTGAGAAAGAAATGGCGCAACATGAAGAGCTAAAATGCTAACTGAATTAGCAACCGAAGAACACAACACTTCTAAAAGTGCAGTCGCTTAGAAACATTCACCATGGCAACCAACACAGTTTCCCCACAATACGATAGTTAGCACGGTTGTTATCGCTACTGTTAAGTCTTAATAAATACATGAGTGGTCTCTTTCAAACAGCGCAATACTTTATTCATTTAGGTAAATACATTTTTAACCACAGGTGGTTCTTAATAACAGTCACTAACTATGTTATTTTGACGGAATCTTTTGTTACCATGGTAAACAGAAGAGGTAGTCGTGTCATGGTTCAGTGATGTCAGATAGTAAGTACTAGTACTATGAGGCTGTATTATGTCAATATTAATGTACCGTGGTATTTACTCCAACTTACTTAAGAATACCATGGTATGCGACTATGGGTTAAATCAAAACGTGGTACCACCATGTGCCATCGTTTCGTTTAACAGCCTTCATTAGACAGATGAGCAATAATTTGATAAACTGACCTGTACGTGTATATATATATATATATATTATATAATGTGTGTGTGTGTAAAAGCACACTATATCCCGACAACAGTAGAAATTGTTCTTTTAATTGAAAATGTTTCATATAAAACATTTATAAAAAATATTTAGTTGATATTAAACCTTTTTTTTTTTTTCTTAAAGTGTATTTTAGAGTTTTCTATTTTTTTTTTTAAATATGGAAATACTTGGTCATGTTACAGTGACTTTATTTTGAAAGTCACTGTTTAAAGTCATTTTTCGTCTCTGTCCATTTTAAACATGAATGGACCACTGCGTTTGGTTAACTTAACTGGCTTAGTCTTGGCATAAAACAATATATTTGAATGGACATTTTCCTTATTTGAATATTATGTTCTTAAACACTATCTTGTAGTTGTAGATTGGCCTTATCATATAGTACACATTCACTTGTCCATACTGAATTAATGTTACAGATGACACCACTGTATAATCTATTGTTTATTACTGTCTGAGATATGAGTTACCCTCATGGAGATACCCTGACACATTTAGTGGGTCTTCCAGTTAGGGGTTGTGAAAGATTAAAAAGGGTATCTGCTGTGACTGGCATAGCTGTGGAAGGGAGTTTCTGACACAGTTACGGAATCGCTATCAAGAGATTTCGGATGCACAATTTTTGTAACCTGAGGCAGCCATTGATCGATGTTCTTGGTGCCCTGGTTTATTACTGTAAAGAAAGGAACAAAATAAAAACATTAAATGCTGAAGTCCACGATGGTGCTGTAATGGTGTTGACATTTTCCATTCCGACTTAGTTCATCTTTGTTTGTGTGTAATGTTTTATGTGGTTCTGTTGATTAAGAGGTGGAGCAAGTATATAATGTTTATGTGATTGACTACTTTTTTTTGAATAACAATGAAGAAATGAATTGTAAGGCCAGGACCTTGTATTAAAGGGTTAGTTCACCCAAAAATTGAAATTATGTTATTAATTACTCACCTTCATGTCATTCCACACCTGTAAGACCTTTGTTCATCTTCAGAACACAAATTAGGATATTTTTGATGAAATCCGATAGCTCAGTGCCAGCAAGACAATTATCACTTTCAGATGTCCAGAAAGGTACTAAAAACATATTTAAAACAGTTCATGTGACTACAGTGGTTCAACCTTAATATTACATAGTAGGGCTGCACGATTAATCGCATGTGTTTGTCATGCGTGTCTCATCAGTAAAGCCGGTTCTGTGATTAGCGGTAAATGTCCATCACCTGCTTTCAAATGGAGCGGCACTTAATATACAGAGCCGTAGTTCGCGGACAAGCTACGCATTATCGCGTTCATAATCGAAGGCGATTCATCTGCGATTATGAACGCGATATTGCGTAGCTTGTCTGCGTGCAGCCCTATTACATAGTGACGAGAATACTTTTTGTGCGCCAAAAAAAAAAAAGTATTTTCAACAATGTCTAGGAATGGCAGATTTCAAAACACTGCTTCGAAGCTTTACAAATCTTTTGTTTTGAATCAGTGGTTCAGAGCACCAAAGTCATGTGATTTCAGTAAATGAGGCTTTTTTACATTGTAAGTGTTTCGCAATTTCAGTAGTTCACGTGACTTTGTTAGTTTGATATGCAATCAAGCTTCGAAGCAGTGTTTTAAAAAAGTATTCTTGTCACTTGGTAACTGACATTCTTCCAAATATCTTCCTTTGTGTTCAGCAGAACAAAGAATTTCATACAGGTTTAGAACTACTTGATGCAGAGTAAATTACGAGTTTTCATTTTTGGGTGAACTATCCCTTTAAGAAAATTAAATATGGTCAATGTTGAGTTTAAATGTGATTGACATATCAAGCAAAACATCTTCTGAAATATAATCAGTAGTTTAATTATTATTATAATTATTATTATTATTATTACTACTATAAACACTACCGGTCAAAAGTTTGTAATAATTACGATTTTGAAGAAAATCTCAGTTGAAAGAATTCTGTTATGCTCACAATGGCTGCATTTATTTGATTAAAAATACATCAAAAATACATCAAAAATGCATCAAAAACTATTATATTGTGAAATATTATTACACTGTTTTATAACAGTGTCTTCAGTGTCACATGATCCTTCAGAAATCATTCTAATATGCTGATTTGGTGCTTAATTGTTATTGATACTCAGTTATTATAATAATAATATTAATTATTACAAACCTTTGACTAGTATAGATAAAATATTCACCAGGTATTTCATATTCCTCAGTGTTGAAGGAGAGTGCGGGCTATGGCAGAGACAGAAGTCACTGTGTCCGTGGAGGACATGGTGGTGATGAAGAGCACAGAGGAAGAGGATGTGGAGCCTGACAACCAAAGCAAGACTCAAATGATCCTACAGCTGCAGCCCATCACAGCTGGGTAGGTGTGAGGACCTTAAACTAGACAGCTAGGTATATCAAAACACACAAGCATGCAATAGACAAACACTTTACATCTGTCATATTAAACAAAGGACCAAAACAGCTTAATTCTTGGGAGTATACAAGTGGAGCTTGATGTTATAGATGGATGTTTTGTGTTTTAGGCTTGGAGATGAAAGCAGTGAGACAGATGCTGCAGTTGTGGCAGTGGAGACACAAGGTAAACATGTCCCAAAACTTATTAGTGATACTTTTCTTCTTTGCATTATGACAGTGGGTTTTGCACAGCCAAGTATCACTCAATATGTTCTGTATAAAATGTAGTCAAGTAATTTAAACAGTCATTAATTCACATAATAACTAGACAGTAATCTCACTGTGGTTTCCTGCAAACGCATCTTAGCTGTAAAAATGCTGTAAGGTCTGTCTGCTCAAATTTATCAGCTCTCTCCAAGCAGCGGATTACGCTTCAGTTTGTGTCATAAATGCACCTTATGCAGTTTTCCCCATAATAAACTGTTGTATGTGTGTTATGTGCAGATGAGGCATGTGCTGAAGGAGAGGATTTGGAGCTTGGTTATCCCATTACATGCGGCGAGAGTAAAGCCATCCTTCTATTCAAGAAGTTTGTCTGCCCAGGAATCAATGTCAAATGTGTGAAGGTTGGTGTTGTGTAGACCTTAATGCTGCAGATAAGAGTTGTTAATGTGTTTTAATGTGGCTTTCTCCGTTTCTCTGCAGTATGAGGATCAGTTGATTAGTCCAAAGCAGTTTGTGCACATGTCGGGTAAAGCCACCTTGAAGGACTGGAAGCGAGCGATCCGGATGGGTGGGGTTATGCTCAGGTAATAAGCATTCTGGGTGTGTTCAGATCAGACCTCAGTGTCAGCTATCAATGTTAGTAGTTTTTAATGTGTCCCATTACAGTATTTATAGCCTTTTTCAGGCATATCATATATTTTGAATGTATTTATTTTTTTGGTGCCACTTTATATTAACTCTTTCCCCGCCAGCATTTTTGAAAAAAGTTGCCAGCCAGCGCCAGCATTTTTGATAATTTTTACTAAATTTTCAGAATATTTTGTTTTATGAATATCTGAACATGCAATACATCAAAATAAAGAACAGAGCCTCTACTTTTAATCAAAAAATCTGTTTAATTCTAACTTAAAGCATTCTTTTTTTTTATCCACACCTGAATATTGGTAAGTTTCATTAAAAAAAAGAGCAAAAAGCAGAGAAAATTGTATTTTTATCAAACACTACATCTGAATCATATTCAGTACGATGATCAAAGCATAGATGCAGTAGATCCCTTCCTTCAACACCCCCAAAGCTTGCATAGTTGTATACCACTTCCTGGATTGACATTTTACTCAGTAACATTAGGCAGTTTTTCATTTATATGCTGTTATTGTTGATGATCTCATTATTTTTAGAGATTGATCGTTTCTGCGCCTTCCTCATCTGTGTTTTTGTTCGGGAGAGTCTGTACTCATTCAGATGATGTCTAATAGCACCCCTAGTGTATAACAGTGAAAACATGGAAACCCGGAAAATTCTGTGTTTGGCAGGGAAGCGTTTTTCTTATAAATAATGGAAAATTCCATGTTTGGCGGGGAAAGAGCTAAAGGGTTAGTTCACCCAAAAATGAAAATTATCCCATGATTTACTCACCTTCAAGCCATCATCGTCTTCCAGACAAACACAATCAGTGATATATTTCGATATAAGAGAAGAGGAGCTTGAATTTGTTGCCCAGCCATATTTTTTTAAACCGTGAGAGGCGTCTAAGCTTACGCTACTCCTACATCCTGTGTCATACATCGCGTCAGGGGTTACTCATTTGCTGTGAGTCGACATGCACAGTATACATACGGTCTTCTAGCGGAAGCTAGTTATTTTGCGTTATAAAGTTTTAAACAAGGATATAGTTCTTACAAAAATGCATTGCTCCTTTATTAACCACCTGGAACTGTATAGATTATATTTATCATGGATGGATGCATTTATTTGGGGCTTTAAAACACGCCCCTGTTCACTACCAGTTATAAAGCTTGGTAGAGCCAGGATATTTTTAAATATACAGTGGGTACGGAAAGTATTCAGACCCCCTTAAATTTTTCACTCTTTGCTATATTGTAACCATTTGCTAAAATCATTTAAGTTCATTTTTTTTCCTCATTATGTACACACAGCACCCCATATTGACAGAAAAACACAAAATTGTTGAAATTTTTGCAGATTTATGAAAAAGAAACACTGAAATATCACGTGGTCCTAAGTATTCAGACCCTTTGCTCAGTATTTAGTAGAAGCACCCTTTTGATCTAATACAGCCAAGTTTTTCACACCTGGATTTGGGGATCCTCTGCCATTCCTCCTTGTAGATCCTCTCCAGTTCTGTCAGGTTGGATGGTAAACATTGGTGGACAGCCATTTTTGGGTCTCTCCAGAGATGCTCAATTGGGTTTAAGTCAGGACTCTGGCTGGGCCATTCAAGAACAATCACAGAGTTGTTGTGAAGCCACTCCTTCATTATTTTAGCTGTGTGCTTAGGGTCATTGTCTTGTTGGAAGGTTAACCTTCGGCCCAGTCTGAGGTCCTGAGCACTCTGGAGAAGGTTTTCATCCAGGATATCCCTGTACTTGGCCGCATTCATCTTTCCCTCGATTGCAACCAGTCGTCCTGTCCCTGCAGCTGAAAAACACCCCCACAGCATGATGCTGCCACCACCATGCTGCACTGTTGGGACTGTATTGGACAGGTGATGAGCAGTGCCTGGTTTTCTCCACACATATCGCTTAGAATTAAGGCCAAAAAGTTCTATCTTGGTCTCATCTTATTTCTCACCATCTTGGAGTCCTTCAGGTGTTTTTTTAACAAACTCCATGCAGGCTTTCATGTGTCTTGCACTGAGGAGAGGCTTCTGTCGAGCCACTCTGCCATAAAGCCCCGACTGGTGGAGGGCTGCAGTGATGTTTGACTTTCTACAACTTTCTCCCATCTCCCGATTGCATCTCTGGAGCTCAGCCACAGTGATTTTGAGTTCTTCTTTACCTCTCTCACCAAGGCTCTTCTCCCCCGATAGCTCAGTTTGGCCGGACGGCCAGCTCTAGGAAGGGTTCTGGTCATCCCAAACGTCTTTCATTTAAGGATTATGGAGGCCACTGTACTCTTAGGAACTTTAAGTGCAGCAGAATTTTTTTTTGTAACCTTGGCCAGATCTGTGCCTTGCTACAATTCTGTCTCTGAGCTCTTCAGGCAGTTCCTTTGAACTCATGATTGTCATTTGCTCTGGCATGCACTGTGAGCTGTAAGGTCTTATATAGACAGGTATGTGGCTTTCCTAATCAAGTCCAATCAGCATAATCAAACACAGCTGAACTCAAATGAAGGTCTAGAACAGGGGTCATCAACTATATTTGTCCAAGGGCCAGAATTTTTCTCTCCAGACACTGTAAGGGCCAGATACTCATAATATAAAATAAAATTCGAATTGTATCCTAATATGTTGTTATTATTTGATATACTAATTCTAATTCCAAATTTATGATATTTTTTACATATTACCTGTACTGCAGCAAACCACCAGGGGGCGATAGCGATATTTTAGGCTTCATATTTTTGAGGCTGTCAAGCTGTCCATCACTGTCACGCAATTGTGCGCAAATCCCAGGCAAGGAAAATGTTGACATTTGTGAAAAAATGAGCATGTGAAACAATAAAAGATGTTCAATGAGAGCAACGCGTTTATCGTCATTCTTGACTGAAGGCAGGCTATGGCACAAGCTACTTTTCAGAAGGCTTTTTTTTTTTTTTTTTTCGTTAGATTTAAAAATAAATAAATATGGAACGGACCCGAATATTCGAATATTCGTTCGGTGGGTTGGTATTCGATTTGAAAATTTGACATTCCAATATTCTTCTTTTTTTTTTCTTTTTGCACCCCTGGGATCCCCCACGAAACGGTTCTCATTCCCCCTTGAATAAGGCCGGCGACACACTGGCTGCATGAGCGTCTCAGCTGCGTGGCATGTCCGTTTTTATTTAGGCTCCCATAATTAACAGGTTGGAGTTTGCACACTGCCTGCGTGAGACACGCGTCTCAGGCGCGGCTCGAGCCACGCGGAAAACGCGTGCATGCTAGAAATAGAACCGACCCCAGTGTTCCAGCAACGGGAGTGTTCTCTGGCTAGAGCGCAGAACAGTGGAGTTTGTATGGACCGAAGTGCATGCCTGAGCTTGTGTTTTGGGTTAAGCTGCGTTGCTTTGACATTGTGGAAAATAGAATAATAGAAACAAAATGTATTAGCCTTTTTACCCGTTATTATCAATCTAAATTAATCTCGTTTTTAATTTAACTTAATTTCGTTTTTTCTTTATTTAAATTTCATTTTTTTCTTTATTTAAATTTTGTTTTTCTTTATTTAAATCTACCCTTACTGTGCCAATTTGTTAGTCAGGAAAATATTAGACTACCTTAAAAGTAGCTATTGCTTAATTTAACAGACCTGTGTGTGTGCATTTTATATCACTAGTGCAGTGGTGCGCCGCTTCCCGCTCGCAATGTTCTGACTGTAGTTTACTAAAAGTTTACTTAAAAAGTTTATTAATTCTGAATGTGTCGCATCTCACGTGTCCATCTATATTGCACCAAATCCGACACTGCACTCCCTTGTGAAGTCGATTGGATGAACGGTTCTCGAAATAATAAAAATGAAGACGGACATACAGACACAGATTCCTGCCTTTATTAGAGAGAAAAATATGTTCAGCCCCTCTCTCCGAAGAGTCGATATTCATTACTACCGAAGCTTCGAAGCTCAAAAAATGGTATTCGGACCAGCCCTAAACTTTTTCCTCTTACAAGGCTATTCCTGAATTCAGTATTATTCTGGGGGCCGGATGGAAATCTCTGGCGGGCCGGATTCGCTAGTTGACGTTGCATAGTCTAGAACCATCTCAAGGATGATCAGAAGAAATGGACAGCACCTGAGTTAAATATATGAGTGTCACAGCAAAGGGTCTGAATAATTAGGACCATGTGATATTTCAGTTTTTCTTTTTTAATAAATCTGCAAAAATGTCAACAATTCTGTGTTTTTCTGTCAGTATGGGGTGCTGTGTGTACATTAATGAGGAAAAAAAAGTATGCAATATAATATAACAAAGAGTGAAAAATTTAAGGGGGTCTGAATACTTTCCGTACCCACTGTATCTCAGATTGTGTCTGTTTGAAAGAATATAGTCATATACACCTTGGATTGCTTGAGGGTGAGTAAATCAAGGGATAATTTTCATTTTTGGGTGAACTATCCCTTTAAAGGTGCAATAATTTGTGAAGTAGCTAACATAGCATAATCAGATGCAGCTTTATTTTTAGTAACAATAATACAGAATTTTCTCCATCATAAAATACAATTTAAAATGAATTGCATGCCATTTATCAACACAAGCCATCCAGTATTTAATATGATATTCTAAAATCGATGTATCTTACTGCAGTGTCTCAAACAAGTGTCTCACAGCAGCCGCCTAGCGAACGCACAGAGTAACGTTATAACATCATTTTCAACACACTCAAATGTATCTAATATGATAAACAGAGCTGCGCTACCTAATACTCATGACTGGAAAAGCAGATGCGGCGCCGGCGACTGTGGCATAATAAAAGTTCCGCTGCTCATGAGGCGCAATCGCTCCAGCGGCCTCGTTCAGCTCCCACAACACTCGGTCCTGCTCTGCTTCACACTATGGTAACGTTAATAATCACATCCATGGACACGATTTCTTCCCGAGTCCTATCCCTATTCTTTTGTACCATCCGTTATGGTGAAGACCACATGTCCCAAGATTCCGCGCTCAAACTTGGCGTCATCAAGCTACGCCTTTGTTTTGAACAGGCCTCTAGCGACCTCTAGCGGACAGAATTCTTACATAGTGCACCTTTAAGTGGCTTTAACTGCTAAATTAATAATTTGATACAATGCACTTGTTGTGTACATACATGTTTTTTACATGGTACTTATATTAAAAAAAAAAAAAACCTGCATGTAATTACAGCTGTAATTAATTTCTTTAGCTACATCTATAATTACGCTGTTAACCCTTTCCTTACACCTTAACCCAACCTTAAACCTACCCATACCACCAAACCTGTCCCTAAAACTTACCCATATCCCACCTTAATAGCAGTACATTGTACCTAACATTTTTTTAAATACAAGTACAAAGTAGTTAAAGACAGTTAATATCAATTGTGACCTTTTTTCTCCTTTGTAATGTTATGTAATTTTTTTTCTGCTTCAAAGTCAGTCATAATTTATTTTTTCATGGCCATGAGTAATGGCACTTTGCAGTGCTGTTTCACAAGTTGTTGATTTACTATGAGTCCAATATACAGCCCTAATGTTCAATAGTAACCTCATAAAACAATTTCCTCCAGAATATGCCATGCAATTCAGACTGTTCAGATCAGACTGAAAAGATCAGAGATCTTGTTAAAATGAACTTCAGCTAATCCAATGTTTTCTAAAGGAACAATCACAATAGCAAAATTAGCATTAGCACAGTGCGGCAAATTCACATGACCAAATTGAACATCAGTGAAGTCTGTGTAGGGAACTTTTTATTCGCCCTCATGCAAAACGATCGCATAGTTTTTCCGTGATTTTGTGATTGTTCCGATGGATCTGAAGAGCGGTAGGTGCTATACACGGAAAAGAACAGCACAAGCTTTGACAGCTGTTACTATATTTTACTCTTATCACGAGTTATTCCAGATGGATCACTGCCTGACATCAGTCTTTTTGCATTTTTGGGAGGAAAAGTTGCACAGTTTTCACAGTATATCAAACTGATTTGTTACAATAGACCAATGAAAATTCCCCACTTTGACCCCTTTAGATTTTTTAATAAAAACAAATATTCTTCAGCTGAGTGTTAGTCATAACCTCTGAAAGCTCTGTGTGTGTCATGTAGGAAGATGATGGACTCGGGTCAGCTGGATTTCTATCAGCACAGCACTCTCTGCACAAACACCTGCCGCAGCACCAAGTTTGACCTGCTGATCAACAACACACGCTTCCCACCGGATGGCAGTGGGCTCAACACACCCACCACAGCTCAGGGTTAGAACACACACACACACTCACTCCAGCTGGGTGACATAGTTAGAAAATTATTTCTTGATATTTTTCAGGCTTTTGATTATTTTCCAATATTTTTGTTCAATATTCAATATTTATTTTATCCTTTAAATTGACAAAGGACTTTTTTAAGTAGTGCCATCATTTTGAAAAGTAAAAAGTCTAGTCAAAATAGGGCTGGGCGAAAAACGATATCATATCGAGATCGCAATAAAATGTACATGGAAAACGATAAGCTCTGGACATTTTTACTCAATATGGATCAATCTAACAGATCTATCACAAAGCAGATGTAAATCTGTGTATATCAGTGCATGTCCCTAATAAGTGATATTTACGTGTCTCTGTGTGAATGAATGGCATGGTTTCACCTAATACGCAAACTCACACACATGTGACGCTCATGGTGTTTTCAGCGTTTGCCGTCCTTATATATGAGAACATGAATTCATGAACTTCATCTCTAGAGCTGCTTTAGGAGTCACTTCACAAGCTTTTCACTGTTTCATTTGAGTAAAACTGCCATCAAATACATGCTGAAACCAAAAATCTAAAACTGAAAGATCTCCACAACAAGCAGTTAAAATACTTTTTTTTTTTTAACTTCAAGAAATTATGACAGAAATGTATTACTTCTGTTTTCTATACTAAAATTAACTTCTCAAAGTATTATTAATAATAATAATAATAATTAAACCTGCAAGCAGCAATGAAAGGGCCCTCGCACCCAGGCCCACCACCACCCGTTGGATTTAGGAAAACAGTGGGCAACATGCATGTAAGCAAATAAATACAGGAGAATTATGGCCAAGTCATTTCAAAGTGCCACACTTCCTGCTGCCAACAGGTGGCGCTTTGACCGTAACTGAATATTGCACTGTAGATGTCTTCAGGCCAGGACTATTATCATACATGTGAAGTTTGGATTAGATCGAACATTGTATGCCTGAGTTACTACAACTTACTGTTTCATGGCGTTAATCGCATTAGCACTTAGCTAAGTGTTTCATGATTTAACATGTTTCTATTATGTTTGGTACTTCATGGCATATTGAAATGTGTTTCTGGGAGTGAATTAAAGTGTAAAGAATGCCATTTCCTGTTGTCAGCAGGTGGCGCTATGACTGAACTGAATATTGGCATGTAGATGTCTTTAAGCCAGGACTCTAATAAAACGTGAAGTTTGCGGCAGATCCAATATTGTATACCCAAGTTACAACAACTTCCTGTTTCATGGCGGAACATTGACCTTTGTCAGGCCGCCTCGGACACGCCCTTCAGCGAAAACTCAAGATCTTTGAAATTTAATGTCTCAAAGGCCTTTAGATTAGACTGACCAAATATGATGATGATCTGATTAAAGCTCTAGGAGGAGTTTGTTAAAGTATAACGTGTGGAAATGGCAAAAACCTTTGCAGAGAAAATTCAAAATATCTCACTTCTTTTTGGGTTTGCAGATTTTGCACCCAGGGGCTTTTTTGTAGGTATTGGGCTGTTACATCTGTCTACCGAATTACATACCTGTACATGAAACAAAGTGTGAAGGGCGCTTAATTGAAATTTTGTAGGTGGCGCTATCGAGCCATTTTGCCATACTTAATTCTGAAACCCATATTAGATGTAAATTTTCACCACTTCTGACGCGTGTGCAAAGTTTCATGAGATTTTGAGCATGTTTAGGCCCTCAAAAATGCAATTAATTTCGGAGAAGAAGAATTGGCCGAGCAATTACAATAGGGTCCTCACACCATCGGTGCTCTGGCGCTAATAATATTTCTAAGGAATAGCATATTTTTTCATCCATGTTTTAAATTTATAGTTCTATTGTGCAGCATCTTATTTGACAAAAAATAAAAATGCAATTTTTTGTTGTAAATTAATTGTTATATCTTTATTTCATTGCATTTTAAAAGCTATAGAAACAATTTAATTAAATCAGTTATATAAGTTTATATAAATTTGAATTAAATCATGAGGCCTTAAATTAGGGTTAGTTCACACAAAAATAAAAATTCCGTTATTAATTACTCACCCTCATTGCTCCAAACCCATAAGACTTTCGTTCATCTTCAAAACACAAATGAAGATCTTTTTGATGAAATATGAGATTTGTCTGTCCCTCCATAGACAGCTATGCAACTACCACTTTGACGCTTCAAAAAGTTCATAAAGAGACCTCAGAACTAATCCATATGAATTGAGCGGTTTAGTCCAAATTTTCTGAAGAGACTCTTTTTATGAGAGACGCTTTTTATGATAAACAGGTTTAATATTGGTTTTTATTCACATACATACATAAACATTGATCAGCGAACATAAACAGAAGCTCAACCAAACCTGCTTCATGTGCGAGTGTTTTTGAAATCATGCTGAATGTGCTCATTGGTGCTGTTATCATTGCCACAAGCGTTCTCTTGTACTCGTGCACACTGCACAGTCTTCACAGGGTCGAGCGCTTCAATCTATGCTATCGCTTAACGCTGTTGCAGAGACTCTATCAGTTCCGGTGAAATCACAAAACAAAATGCACACAAACGTGTCCCTGCTCTTTGTATACAATCACTAATGAACATCTTTGGTTTTAATGAGGAAAAAAAATAAAACAATGGGGGGTTAGAACCCAGAACCTGCGGCACGCTTGACAAAAATTCTACCACCATGTTAGACCATGTCCACGGTCTTAAAGCGGATCTACGTATTTATTCACTTACAATATATCGTAAGTCTATAATATTGTATTATAGTAAACGTAAGGGTGAAACTATCACATTAATCACGCATTCTATGTCAAATTTTGTGCATTTATTATTGTACATTTCGGATATTCAGGGCATGTTTCTGTGGGTAACGGAGGTCAGATGGCCACAGTAGAGGAGAAGAAAGAAGATGTGATTGGTACTGTGGAGTGGAACCCAGCCACCGTAGAAGCCTCAGAGAAAAGAGACACAGCTGATATCTCAGGTAAACACAGCAACAACAACAACAACAACAAAAAATTACAGAAAGTCCTGTGGTTAGTACTGCCCTCTTGAGTGCCATACCAGAGATGTTCACAAGTCTGAAGTCTTTATCACTGAAGTCTGAGTCAAGTCTGGAGTCTTTTGTCACGAGTCCGAGTTGAGTCTCGAGTCATTAAACAAATAAATAAATAAATAAATAAATTATCATACTCAAATCCTATTTTTTTTTTTTTTTTTATCCTAGTTGTATTATATAGACAAAATAATATGACCTTTCTATCATCTGTTTTGTTTGAAATTACGGTCCTATGGTGTAAGGGATAATGTACATCCAGCTTGTTACTTTATAATCTATTACAATGTACAAAACAATCGTCCTGGCAACACGAGTAGTCATTTTCAATACAGTCGCAAAGTGGACGCAAGATGGCGCCAGTGAGTCACGGTTTCTTAAAGACCTTATAAAATTGTCTTGAAACTTCTGTTTTGCGGTAGCTATGTACATTTCTATGGCATCGCTGTCAAAGAATAATTAGCTGGTTAAGTGGATTTACTTGTTGTAGAGTTAATGAAAGTTATCATGAACATTGTAATGTTTAAATCAGATGTCTTAACACATGTCAGTAGACCGGGAAGATTTTAAATGAGCAGTTCATTCATAAATATGTAAGATCGCTGTGGAAATACAAACTGGAAGCGCAACGCTGAAAAGGGGTGGGGCTACATAAGGTCTATACAGCAGTTTGTTATACAACGCCGTTGTTATTGACGACAGTCATTATCAGAAAATATCAAATCTCGGAATGTTTAAGTCAATAGAAAAGTGTACACCTGCTGATTGCGATACATTAAAATATGAGCTTTAAGTAAAAAGTGGATTAAAATCCCTTTCTATCTTTCTCTTATGGACACACATTAAGAAAGAGAAAAGCTGCATATACTACAAAAAGATTGATAAAACATAGTGCTAGGTTTAAAGGCTAGATTTTTTTGTTCATATTTTAACAGTCTGGCAATCCAAATGAGTCATGCAGCAACACCACAGTATAATAGCTAGCCGTGTGAGTTAATGTGACTAACCTTTGTGGATGCTATGTCTCATAAAATTTGATGATGTTGTTCCGGTGTCTTTAATTGTTTTCCAACATTCTGTGCATCTAGCCAATCTGACGTGTTAATAAACCCAAACGTAAGAACATAAGGCACGGTGGCTCCCGTCATGTTTCATGGGACTTTATGACATTTCGGAGCTTAAGCGCAATACACGGACATATGTAATCAAATTCTATGACAAGAGTCCGATCTACCACGACACGTAAGGAAATATGTGACGCAAATGTTATAAAACCATTCAAATAACACATATTCTTGAGTTCGAGTCACTAACTCGAGTGCCCAACTCTGTGTCATACATTAATGATGTTAGCTTCCACAGATGTAATAAATGCTATACTGTGTGTGTTGACCCCTAGATGAGACGCTGAGTTTCTGGAGGGGTATCGCTGAGGTGGGGATGATGGGGGAGGTGGTGCCTAATATCCGTTCAGAGCTGTTGGGTCTGCTGAGAGGAGTTCAGCTGCGCACTGATCAGAGCTCTCTACAAGACGCAGGTCAGTATGTCAGAATATGATCTGTGCCAGGTTTGTCCAGTCCTGTTCATGGATTCAGCTCAGCTCCAGCCCTAAGCAAACACATCTGAACCAGCTCATTAAGACCTTCAGGACAAAAATACTCTTAAATAGCACTGCTACTGAAGAAAGTGTATCAGTCAACTTAGATCACGTGTGCCTTGATAAGATCACATGACTTTATTGATTCTCTGTAAGAGTTGTATAACTGTCAACTGGGATCCTGTAGCCTGTCGTTTAAATAGAGGATTAGAAATCCATGAAAAACACGTCTAGTATGTCAATTTATTTTGTTGTTTTGTTATTCAGGTGCAGTGGTGAAAGAGTAATGTGGCTTAATATGTTGTTTGTCTTTTGTATATGTACATGAGATGTGATCACATGGTCTGTCTTGCAGAGATTGCGGTTCTGAGCAACCTGGCACAAGTCTTTAACCTGTTGGACTCCATCAAACAAATTGTGAATGTTCGACGGCAAATGACGGACCCAGAGCAGACACAGGTCCTCCGAACACTGACAAGTGAGTGAAGAGGCCCAAGGGAAGTAGGGACATTTTCACAATGGAACTTTTAGTGTGGCCTGTTGGACATGCTGAAACTGTGTTCCTATTTAACTAATTCGCTGAAGTGATTTCCTATCGTTGAAGTATACTTTGTCTATTAGCAAATACAACTGTCGTCCCGTGCAAGTTACATTTTTTATGGTACTACACTTTTCTGAACCCAGCAAGTAACTACCTTTTAGTTTTTTTTTTTTACAAATTTCCATCATTCCCATCAATGTATTTAAAACATATTGCACAATTTAATACAGTTTATGAAACACCCTACTATAGTTCCTCCTATAAATTCGAATTGTAGGAGCCGTGTATACACATTTGGAATAGCTGAAATACACGTGTGATTGGTCGGAGAACATGTTGTATGCAATACAAACTTTAAAATGTTTTTGTTTACAAACATCCAATTATGCAAAGAACCGTTCGAAAATAATTCTTTATTAACTGATGATCTCCCTTCTGTAATTATAATTTGTGTGAAAATGGCAAAATGTTAAAGTTATTGGCACAATTTCCATTTCATGCTGACTTTATGTGGGTTTTAGACACTGCTTTGCAATATGCCAATAAGAGCTCTCATTACCATTGTAACGCATAGATTATTGCTTTATTTCTTTGAAAACAACAGTGTCTCTTGTGTTTCTTTAGCATTGGAGCAGCAGGTAGAAGAGCAGAAAAGGCAGCAGTCCCTCAGCTGGTCAGCTCAATCACAGGTCCTCAGCAGTCTGGTTCTCCCCTCCACCCCTCCAGCCAAACGCGCTCCCAAACGGCCCCGCCTCCAACGGCCCGCCTCCACCACTGTGCTTGGCACATCTATAGCCCAGCCTCTCACCCTCCAGCCCCAGCAGTTCACTGTCATTTCCCCCATCACCCTTTCATCCATCGGCCATTCGTTTACAGTGGCCGGCCTCAATCAGCCATCTAATACGGTCACCCTACATGCTTTACCCGCAGGCTCGCAGCTCTTCACGCGAATCGCTGGAGGTTCTGATGGAAAAACCGAAGCCATTGCCCTCCATCCCGCATCTGGGCTCACGTTGCTGGGCGCCACAGCCATGCAGGATCACGCACAGCTCGGGACAGTTATGAGCCCCGTCGAGCTTGTCCACTTGACGCAGAAGGTGACTACTGCTGGTGTAGCCCAAGACGGTCAGGTGGTCGCAGGTACGGTTGTGATGCAAGACGGTGTTGTCAGTGTCATGCAGGAGGACGAGAACCAGGATAACACCACTTTGATTGAGATAGACCCGGCAACCGCTGACCACAGCGTGAGTGTAATGGAACTGCAACTTGAGGGAGATGAAGCGGGGGTTGGTGCGACCATAGTGGAAGAAGGCGAGGAGGTGGTGCAAGGCGAAACGGAGGAGACAGGGGAGATACAGCTGGATGCCAACGGTCAGTTCCACAATTTGCCCGTTGTAGTGGTGGAGGAAGAGACACAGGACGCCGACAAAGCCAAGTGAGATGCCGACACACTCACACAAACCGCCCTCAGAGACTGACGGACCGAATCAGACAGGGACTGGGATTGTGTCGCCCCAGGTGGAGTGTGTGTTTGCCCTTCCAGCTGTCTTGTTTTTTCATTACTCACTTCCTACACAGCCAAGCTCAGCTCTTCAAGCCTGCCGTGTCATGTATTTGTAAAAGCAAATTCAGTATTCCTTTTTTACATGTGAAAAGCAACAGTTTATGATGTTTTGTTGGAACACATTCAGTATTTGCTTTTTAAGTGTGGAAGTTTAGGCACTTATTTTTCATTTTCCTTTTGTTTTGGTGCCAAAATGTTACGTAGTAGCCATATCCAGATTTCAAATTTCTGATCTGAAGGTGAAGACTCACAGTTCAACTGTTATTTAAGACACTCCCATAATAAGAATTTACACTGTCAGTGTCTTTGTGTGTTTTCTGACATCAGGGTAAATGGCACTAATGCAGAGGTCTTCAACTTTGCTCCTGGAGAACCACTGCCCTGCAAAGTTTATACCACCTGCTTCAGCTTGTGATTTCAAGCGATCCTGAAGATCTTGATTAGCTGGTTCAGGTGTGTTTGATTTGGGTTGGAGCTAAACTCCAAGGACAGTGGGTCCCCAGGAGCAGGGCTGAAGACCTCTGCAGTGGTTCTCAACTCTGGTCCTGGGGACCCACAGCACTCCCTTATCTGACAGACTGTGTTCAGTTCATGCAGCTCTCTGCTAATGATCTGATGATCTGAATCCCGTGTGTAAATAAGGGAGACAAATGAACAGTGCTTTGGGTCCCCAGGCTCAGGGTTGAGAACCACGCTGTTAGTACCTACAATGAAAATGTGTTAAGAATGTTTGTGAATGGATCATGCGTGTCCTTCACTGAAAATAAAATAGATATTCCTTTCCCTATGAGTTATATTGTAAATGATTGTAGGATGCGGGATTGTGCATTTAAAAGTCTGTTACAGTTTCAGAGTTATGTTTTGAACAAAAGTAAGCAAAAATACTTGATTTGGTAAGTGCACTGTAATTAAATTTTGCAAAACAAGTTAATTTATTATATTTAAAAACATAGTTCATGAAAAATTTCAAATTATTATTTACTCACCCTCATGTTATTCTAAACTCACAGACGAATGGAGATGTTTAGCAGAATGTTCACACTTATGCAGTTCAGTCAAATTATTTTGCTGCTTGTTTGAACAAATTAAAATGAGGTAATATCACAATTCTTGAATATTTTTTCCAACTTTAATTCATTACATGCAATCAACTTAAATTTGTAAAACAAGTTTGTATAATTAATTTGTGTTGTGTTTTTTGGTGAGATGAGATTAAAAAAAAAAGGTACATGGTAAGTAAAATATATTTTTATTTTAAAAGAAATTAATATTTTTACTCAGCAAGGATGGATTGAAGTGATCTAATGACAGTAAAAACATTTATAATGTTTCAAAAGGTTTCTACTGAAAAAAAGTACCACGTCCCCCCAAAAATAAAATAAAATAAATATTTAGCAGCAAAAACTGTATCAACATTAATGTTTCT
The DNA here is from genome assembly GCF_024489055.1 of Chanodichthys erythropterus. Lineage (NCBI taxonomy): Eukaryota > Metazoa > Chordata > Actinopteri > Cypriniformes > Xenocyprididae > Chanodichthys > Chanodichthys erythropterus. The sequence continues at coordinate 35,051,991 of NC_090235.1, forward strand.
TGAGTAGCAAATATGCATATTACAATGATTTCTGAAGGATCATGTGACACTGAAGACTGGAGCAATGGCTGCTGTCATCACAGGATTAAATAGGTTACACTTTATTTTAAGGTGTCAGTATTACAGTGTAATTATACATTTAAGTACTGAGTAATAATAATTATCTGCATGAACATAGGTTTAGGGTAAGGATTACGGTTTGGTTTAGGGTTAATTGCATGTAATTATGCAGAATTTCTAGTTATTACTACAGTAATTACATAAAACATGCATAACAATGACACTAAAATAAAGTGTTACCCTTTATTTTAAGGTGATGCAGTTACATTGTAATTACTTACATTGTAATAAGTACTGATATTAACTACTTATAGGGTTGGGGTTTGGTTTAGGGTTAGTTACTTGTAATTATGCATAATTTACTGTTATTACTACATGTAATTTGTAAAATAAAGTGTTACCTAAATGTCTATTTTAATATATTTTAAAATGCAAACAGCTATTTTAAATTGTAATATTTCACAATTTGACTTTTACTGTATTTTTTTTAATCAAATAATTTAAGTTAGTTTGGCATGTGTAACTTTTTACATGTTTACTCAGTTCAGTTAAGTTTGTTTTGCACATGGTAATTTAGTTGAGTTTGAGTTTCTTCAGATATTAGCAAGTTTATTGTTTTGTTGCATCGTGTCTATTTTTTTTGTGAGAGCTCTTGTGTTCAGTTTTACCAGGAATTTCAGTTTTACACTCCAAAACAGACAAAAAAGCATGATATGTATGGTAATTGTATGGTAAAAACAGTAGTATTTCATAATGTTATAATCTGATAATGTTAATATAACAACCTACTGAAGCTCTAAAATCGGTTTTCTATCTTTATAATGGTGGTGGTAAAGACAAAAACCACATATAATGAATTAACAGGCTGAGGTAAAAACCAATAAAGGTGCACACAGTACCGTAACAAATATGAAATAATGCAATTAATTTAACAACATAAGACGTAACATAAAACCCTAATGTACAAAACTAAGAAGAAACAGTTATTTCAATGAAAAACTTTCACATGTGAAGTGTCACAGAGAATTCTTTTTCACTTCTAAGAACTGTAAATTTATTAATATTTTACTGTAAAATTACATGAAATGCCCCGTTGGATTTTTTACAGAGTAATGGAGCTTCAACACAATAAGCAGGTTTTTACCATAGCATTTTTTACAGTCTTTTACTGTTAAAATTATGATCATTTTTAATTCTTCTGTTTTTGAGCAGAGGCGCCTTCAAAAAATCTCTGGTGCAGCCAAGTGGGGACCAGAAAGGCTGTAGGAGGCCTTTTTTTTTTGTTTTGTTTTTTTGCATTTGCCTTTCAGTGAATCATTGCCAAGTAAAATGTTAATTGCCGGCAACACTATCATATAATTTAACAAATTACATGCTGTAGCTTTCAAAACTCCATGGTTACAACACATGGTTCCACACCAAACCTTCCACTAAATGTGTTCATGTGGCATATGAGTGCTGCAGTCAAGGAGGGGAAGATTTTTTAGTGAATAATTGAAATTTGGTTATGTTCTTCACACTATAATCAAATAACTTCAGTAGAGAAGTCGAATGGACCATCTTTGGTCCTTTTATGGTGGTTGTTTTGACATTCTCTCACACTGATGGCACTTATCAGTCAGTCTTTATCAGAAATCAGTCCAGCCCTTTCAATTGATATTGCTGTGACTGTGATTGACAGGTCATCCAGCCAATCACAGGGTTAATAAACATAAAAACAGCAACTAAATTAATATTTTTATGTATCAATAATGCTTGTTTTCCTTTGATCAAAAGTGTCAGTACAGACATGTATGATGTTAAAAAAGATTATATTTCAAATAAATGCTGTTCTTTTGAACTTATCAAAAAATCCTGGTGGGGAAAAAATGCATCACGGTTTCCATAATTGAGTAGCAAAAACTGTTTTCAACATTGATATTAATAACCATTACTTAATTGAGCACCAAGTGTTTCTGAACCCTGGTCTTGGTCCATCTGCACATTTTAGATGACTTGCTTATCTGACAAATGAATTTCAGATCCTGGAGTTTCTTCAAATGAGCTGATGATGGGTTGAGAAACACTGATAGAGAGGAGCTAAAAGCAAGACAGGAAAAAGGCCAATTCCAATATTGATATCATGATGTGTTCAATCAAATGAGCATATTAGTCACTAGGGGGCACTTGAGCTCCACCCGGACCGTTGAGAGAGGAATTCGCTAAATATGTAGTAATCCTCTTTGTAAGTGGGTATCATCTTTCTGTGAGTGTGATTATGAAAATCTTAACTATGTGTGGGTGCATCTGCTTTAATGAAGAGCAGAAATAAGTTGAGTAGACTGCTGTAATCGGCATGTCCCCGTCTCTCTCTCAGTGATTCGGCGGCTCTAAATCAGGGCTGTCAGCTCTTGTATCTCTGATGGGCGGCTGCTGTTTCTGGTGCTGACGGCCTGTTTGAGCCACTCGTCATCACAGCCGCAAGATCTAAACGCCCTGAGACAGCTGAAGTTGCACTCTGAGGACGATCAGGACTTGAATGTCTCTCCTCTAGGTGAAATCTTTTCCTCTTACATCTTAAGTTCTTTATGAAGCATTTTAAACTAAGTCAGGTTAGATTTATGGTATTTACGAGGTGACATGAACGCCACCAAATATTCGTAATTAGCCTACTGGCGGGAAGCTCAGGAGCCCACACATTTCTTTCACAGAACAAGCGAACTGCTAAAGCATCTTTTACTCATCTAATGCTTGTTTTTTTTTTTTTTTGCTTTTCATGTTTGTAGTTGCACTAAAAGGCTTTCTGTCTTTTGTTGAGAAATGTAAAAAAGATTATTTTGTGTGGTCATGACAACCAGCCACTTTTGCAAATGACGGGTAAACAGTAGTTTTCTGAGTAAGGATGTGCCCATTTACCGGACATTATGTCATTATATGCCTTTAACCAGAACAACACCTGAAACTTTTTAGTTTTCTTCACATGAATGAGCTGAATGATTCTGCAATTCTTTACAGCGGGTATCATTACATAATTATGAGTTTTGTGAAGCATTCTATAACATTCTCTAACGAGCATCATTCACATAGAAAGGAGGTGTGTTGCGCTGAGAAAAATGATAGTGAAATAATGTGCACTGAAGTGGCAACTGTTAAGTGAACTTGCCCCAATGTGAATGAAAGATGGCTGGTTTATAACCGCAGTAAAGATAGTTTGCGGTTTGATATTCAGATTTCTTTTGGCTATAAATACGCAGTGCGCTGTCATAGACATGCAAATAATACCAAATATCGTTCTCCATGATTTGTGAATTAAGGTGACGCTGTCCTTTGGGCCGAAATCAGGTTTTTTTTTCGTAGCGACTCTTAATTTTATAATGGCTATAGCTCCAAATGTTGGACACTTAGAGGAATGAAACTGGTGTCATCTTCACCAGCTTGATCTGTGAATTTTTTCACAGCAAAGCTCTTGTCCGTAAACCCCTTGGTAAGACCGCCAGTAAGGAATGTGAAATAAAAGCGTTCTTCATGTTTAACGTCTATTACCAATGAACAGGCAGACTGCTGGAATAAAATAACATTGTTTTAGGTCGAGCTCGATTTGTGAAAACTTTCACAAGAGCATTTTGTCTCGTGGTCGTGTTTCTCTTTGCTCTGCCCCCCGTTTTTTGTATAATATGATATATATATATATATATATATATATATATATATATATATATATATATATACAAGGGTGTAACTTTGGTTTGAAAAGTGGGGGGGACACACACCCTCTAGGGGGGTCCGGGGGCATGCCCCCCCGGAAGAGAATTTTTTACATTTTAAAGATAAATTCATTAATCTGGTGAACTTTGAGAGTTCAAAATAAAGAGCTCCAACCCATGTTCAGTATCCAAATTGAACAAAGAAAAAGTCATGCATTGGGTTTTACCTGAATCCACTGTTAAAAATAAATCATCCACCCGCCAAACGCCCAATGATATTCTCTGATTTAGATATCTGAACCTGATCATCCCATTACAATTGTTCACATGCCCCCCTGTAGGAAAGCTTTGTACATTTTAAATTTAAATGCATAAATCTGGTGCATTCTGAGAGCAAAATTAAGTGACTAGATCAATGAAGAAATTTGTAAACAATTTTGTGCTCTAATAGTATCTATTTATTGGTGATGGTACGGCACATTGTTCACATACACAACATATAGTAGGCTAAATGATAGTTCATAAGTGGTCAAACATGTATAGTACACATTTAAACCATTAAAAATATGTAGCAAAAGAGGTTACCTTTGTTGAATTAATTTATTAGCAGGGGCCTGTATCCATACATCTGTATTTGTGCAACTAGTGGTCACTCTTTGACAATCCAGAAAACAACAAATGAATAAAAATACATAATCATAAGCTGAACAATAAATAAATAAATAAACGGTGAGTATATAATTCAGCAGCACACTTTGCACAGTAATTTTATAAAATCCAAATGTTAACAAAAAGTTTAAAATTACTATTTGTATTCTTATAAAATGAAGGGGAAAAAAATAGATTAGATTTATATTTATATGTAGGCTATAGAATTATATGTATTTATATTAAAGTAAGATTAAAAGACATTTTTAAATGTATTGTGCAGCTTTTTAATGGGGCAACAATATATGATAGATACGACAGAAAAAAATATGCTATTAATAATCTTTCAGTGTGCAAAACCATAATAATATGAAACGCTTCAAAACAGCAGTAAAAACCGCTTGAAGCAATATCGAGTCAGAGCGCGCAGTTTCGCTGAGCATTATAAATGTTTGGCACAAAGAGAATCCCTGTGTACATCTGCATCTAACAGTCATGACATCGTTTAGAAACAGCATTAAACTCCAGCAAGATCAAGTTAGTTTATGCCAATCCACAGCCCTTTATCTACATATCAAGTATTATAATCGGAATAGTTTTACCGTGCTGACTGTCGTTACTGAACGCGACGCGCTGTTTAAAAGTTAACGATGCTTAAAAGTTAACGATGTACATATTCTTCTGTCCCTCACATGAAGCTATGGAATGGCTTCAGATGACTTTGAATATAGTACACGAAAACTTAATTGGGGCTAGTCTATTTCTTTAGCTCCATTACTCCCACTTTTGCCGTATAAAATACCTGCTCATTAGAACCTTCACTGAGCTATTTTTAGAGTGTGCACGCAACGTTCTTGGACGCGAACGCGCGCATCGACACAGACAGGCTCTCTGTGTTCTGCCCCTCCATGACGGCGTTCGGTTAAAAAAAATCATAAATTAATTTGAAAGTGGGGGGGACACAAACGGGATTTTGAAAAGTGGGGGGGACATGTCCCCCCTGTCCCCAGTGGAAATTACGCCCTTGTATATATATATATATATATATATATATATATATATATATATATATATATATATATATATATATATAATTGACCTTGTACAGATAATGTACATCACTATTCTCATCTGTGAAAACTTTCATAGTTCAGTACGGGTCAGCTGACACTTCCCTGGGTACCTAACATCGCTATTTTGATCTGTGAAAATTTTCACAGTTCAGTACGGGTCAGCTGTCCCTTCCCAGGGTCACTAGCATCACTTTTCTGATCTGTGAAAACTTTCACAGTTCAGAAAAGTGATGCTAGTGACCCTGGGATGGGTCAGCTGACCCATACTGAACTGTGAAAGTTTTCACAGATCAGAATAGCGATGTTAGTGACCCTGGGATGGGTCAGCTGACCCGTACTGAACTGTGAAAGTTTCAAAAATGAGAATAGTGATGTACATTATCTGTACAAGGTCATTTATATAATATATATATATATATATATATAAATATATATATATATATATATATATATATATATATTATAAATATATATATGGCGATATTTTAATATATATTCCTCATATTATACAAAAAACGGGGGGCAGAGCAAAGAGAAACACGACCACGAGGCAAAATGCTCTTGTGAAAGTTTTCACAAATCGAGCTCGACCTAAAACAATGTTATTTTATTCCAGCAGTCTGCCTGTTCATTGGTAATAGACGTTAAACATGAAGAACGCCTTTATTTCACATTCCTTACTGGCGGTCTTACCAAGGGGTTTACGGACAAGAGCTTTGCTGTGAAAAAATTCACAGATCAAGCTGGTGAAGATGACACCAGTTTCATTCCTCTAAGTGTCCAACATTTGGAGCTATAGCCATTATAAAATTAAGAGTCGCTACGAAAAAAAACCCTGATTTCAGCCCAAAGGACAGCGTCACCTTAATTCACAAATCATGGAGAACGATATTCGGTATTATTTGCATGTCTATGACAGCGCACTGCGTATTTATAGCCAAAAGAAATCTGAATATCAAACCGCAAACTATCTTTACTGCGGTTTATAACTATGTTTTTAATATTCTTCCTATGTAGCCAACTATATCAGCCAGAGTTGGAGTCCATTATCAGCCCCCCTAAGACCCAGACTCAAGACTACATCCCTGAAATCCCACCATTTGCTTTGAACACTGAACCTCTTCCATTTAAAGTTGGCATGAAACGGAAGTTGTGATAATCTTTTACTATTGTGATGCATATTTGAGTGAAACAGCTTTTAGAAAAAAAAAAAAATGAAGGACAAGACTTGATCTTGCCCATTGATAATGGCATTCTTAGATCATTGTGGTTTGCTTTTGTTGCAATCTCATTCGAGTGACAGGTTATCCGGTGACATGAATAAATTATTTATAATAAATAATATAATATTCCACAAAAAAATATCAATTTTGATTTTACTGTGACTTATCTGACTGAGTATCCATTCAGATGCCTTTTCATTTTAGTAATTCCTCTGTAACTGTGTCCACCTTTAACCACCATTAATTGGTATACTTATTACCTTAAGCACTTCAGAAATAGACTAGGGTCTTGTCAAGATCCACCAAAAAAAAAAAAAAAAATAATAATAAAAAAAAAAAAAAAAAAAATTCACACCCTCTGAAATACCATATTTCTTCTGATGAAGACACTTTTGGAGCAATATACTGGTTAGTCCACACAATCACAATGAATGCTGTAGCTTTCAACCTTTGAAAAGTTAAGTGTCATAAAAGTGGTCTAAAATACAGTAGTCAACATTTGAAGTGGATCAAAACCTTTCTTCAAAGTTATCCTTTTAAGGCCCCGATACTTCAAACGAAATCGAAGAACGAACTGATGTGACGTCATTTTGAACAAAATCAGGCCAAAATCAAGTTCGTTTTGTGTTCAGATTCAAAATAAAAGATGCGTAAAGCTTTGAAGCTTCATAAGGAAGTGATTTGAAATCGCCCATCACTAGATATTGTTTTTTTGGCGCATAAAAAGTATTCTCGTCACTTCATAACATTAAGGTTGAACCACTGTAGTCACATTAACTGTTTTAAATATATCTTTAGTACCTTTCTGGGCATTTGAAAGTCTAAAAAACTTGCTCTCAATGCAGGCCTCACTTTATCAAAAATATCTTAATTTGTGTTCTGAAGATGAACAAAGGCCTTACGTGTGTGGAACGACATGAGGGTGAGTAATTAATGACAGAATTTTCATTTATGGGTGAACTTACCCTTTAACAGCCTCAGTTCCCATTTACTTTTATTATTAGTTGATCTTCAAAGATAATTCACCTCTCAGAAGAAAGTAAGGTTTGAAACATGTAAATAATGTTGACAGCAATATTGACAGAATTTTAATTTGTGTATGAACAATTTCTAAGTTTTGAGAACCAGACCAACTAAGGACATGTTAATGTATGGATGTCTGAAAACCACAAGGTCAAAAATTTATTTAAGCAACTCAAACTCGCCTGAAAGTAACATTTCTTGTGGCCATGATTCTGTTTGAGGTGAATCTGTGGTCACAATTTAGATATTTTTTGTTTTGTCAGATTTCTATTCAGTGTACATTATATACAGCTAGTTTTTTTTTTAAACTTTTGTTTTCAAGCTTGTTTAGAAGATACACAGCTTTTAGATTATATATTCTAGATTATTTTTCGAAGTTCCAAAGTTTTCAAAGTTCATGACATTGTGTCTTAATAAAAGAGTTTCACAAGAACCTCAGGACGTCAGATTCAAGTATCAAACTCACTGAGTGCAAATTCACACTCAAAGTTAAAACTGTGAAATATCAGCTGCTAGGATAGTGGGTTCCTCTTGTTTCTTTAGAATTGCCTTCAGAACAGGCTCTGCAATATTTTAAAGTTCTTAACTATAAAATATGTGCTAAAGTGCTAAATTTTATAAACAACACTACTCCTAATTTATAGAGCAAACTGCAAATTTTAGCCCACCTATATGTTTGAGTGTATGTGAGGAAATTGATTGGCTGTCTATGTAAAAAACAAACAAACAAACAAACAAAAAAAAACTCATATGAGTTTGTTGTCACTTCATATCATTCCTCACATAAATCATTTCAAACCTGTCTGCAACTTGTGATGCATGAAATGTTATGTATGGGCTAAATTTAACCAGCTGTGAAAGTAAAACCATTATCAGATGTTAACATTATGTTGTAACAGACTGTACATCATTTGTACACTAATAATGTTTTTATAACTATGATTTATAATAGATGACATTGGAAAACTAGAAAAGCAAACCTACAACTTCTTTGATGTTGGTTCACTCGGTGTCCATTTTGGAATTTGAATGTTATATTACAATTTTTTTGTCATGCTTATGATGTCAAAAACCCCAATAAATCTTCAATGCTTCTTAAGCACAAATCATGCTAGAAATGTTTTAGCATGGCTAAGCTAATTCTCAGTAATTAACTAGTTAATAACAACCTTTAAGTAAATTATTATAATTAGTGGAACTAGTCAAACTTTCCAAGTTAAGATTTACATTACCATTCAAAGTTTTTTAATTAATACTTTTACAAGGATGCCTTTTATTTAATCAAAAATGAAAGTAAAGACATTTATAACGTTACAAAAGTTTTCTATTTCAAATAAATGCGTGTTGAACTTTCTATTTATCAAAGAATCAAGGAAAATGTATTCCATGATTTCCACAAAATATTAAGCAGCAAAAACTGAAATGATTCTTGAGCATCAAATCAGAATGATATCTGAAGGATCATGTGACACTGAAAACTAGTGCCATGTCTGTTTTGGGTTTTGTTTTCGGTTTTGTTTCATGTCTTTTATTTTGAAATTAATCATTGTCTTATCTCCTGTCCGTGTTGTGGTAGTTTTTTCCCTACGCACCTGACTTAAACCTGGATGTCCCTGACACCATAAAAACAATAAACCTGGGTGTCCCTGACACCATAAAACCAATAATTTATACTCTACTGAGCGTACTTCAGTACCTGTTCGAGTCGGCCGACATCTCGGCCTGTTTTGGGGGCCTATCACCTGATACTAAGCTCTTTAGTGCTCCCCACCGGCACTATCACCTGATAATAAGCTCTTTAGTGCTCCTCACCACTAAACACTATCACTATAGTATGGAAAGAGTTCTCTAGTGCTTAGTTGTTTGCTGCAGCCTAAAAACCAAACAGACTCCAGTCTATGCCTCAGAATATGCTTTAATCACGGCCGGGAGAGTTCTCATCATTCCAGAGAATCTCTCTCCGAACAAAGGAATACAACAGGTTTTATAGGATTTCAGGTACACTTCATAGTCAGTATGGCATGATCTATTACTCATTATCATCAGTCTCAATATGATTGGTTTAGATTTAAGAAAAACATCTCAGTTCCTCTGTCCCGCTTACTGCCGGAGTAAATTTAGATTAGAACAACTGAATCACAAGATCATCAAAAAATGTCTCAGGGTTAATAGTTCAGATTACTCAATAGGTTAAAACAACCTCTCAAAGACTATTTTTTATCTCCAGAAGGATGCTGTCTAGCCAGCACAGCAGAATGTTCTGAATCAGAACACTCAGTCCTAGTGACTGTTTCTCTGTTTCTAAGTTAGATTATTATTATTAGGCCTGTAGAAGAAAAGAAATGTTAGTTCATTATTAATTAGTTGAAAAATTCCATCACAATGTCAAGTGATTTGGTGTTCTACTTCATGCAGCACTATGCAGACCGATTGGCGTCTGACTTGAAACAATGCATGCCGGTTATAAATTTTGACCAACTTGGCACCCAAGTATTGCGAGAGCGATTCAAGAGCAGTTGGCTGAGTCAGCAGACGCAGCTTCTCAAGAGCAGCTGCACAAACTCTGATGACGACACAGCTGTTTCACGGCTGTTTTTCATGCTGGCCGGATTCACAGCATGACCATGATCATATGTGTTTCGTGTTTATTCTGAAACATTCAGTTCCACTAATGCTCACAAATCTACGGTGACCAGGAGGGGACATATTCGGTTCACTTAGTTTTGTTGTGGCCACAACATATTAATTACTCACCCTCACCCTGTTTCTTGCAACATGGCGCTCTCAACTTGGGACAGTAACCAAAGCTTCTTCCATATTGCCAGTGAACAAAGGCTTCTGCACATAACCCTGTGATCGTATGGAATGGATTTCCCCTTCGGGAAAACCCCTTGGTTTTCAAGCACCACTGCAGGGGTCTCATGTGCAGAAGCCAATAGCCTCTGAAAATGCTTTACAGTGATGGCCTGCCCTAGCTTTATCCTGAACACTGTGGCCGAGATGGACTCGATACATGCAGGAGACAATCATGCCCACGTTGTAATCAGTTCCCATGACACCCCCAAGAATGTCATTCTCTGCACAGGTGTCAACACACTCTTTTTCGTGTTGAGTCTCAACCCCAGGCGTTTTAAATGGCCAAGGATGACATCTCCATGCCTAACTGCCATATCTTGAGACTGGGCTAGTATGAGCCAGTCATCAATATAATTCAACACACGGATGCCCTGGAGTCTCAGCGGAGCCAGAGCTGCATCCATGCATTTGGTAAACGTGCGAGGGGAGAGAGCTATGCTGATTGAAAGAACCCAATATTGGAATGTTTTGCCCCCGAAAGCAAACCTCAGGAACTTCCTATGTGAAGAAAGGATGGAAATATGGAAACATGCGTCCTTTAGATCTATCGTGACAAACCAGTCCTCGGACCTGATTTGACTCACGATAATAGGAATAGTCAATGTCTTGAACCTGAATCTCCTCAAAGAACAGTTCAGATGCCACAGATCTATAATGAGACACAACCCCCCATCCTTCTTCTTAGCTCCCTGTATGCCGCTATACTCGTTAACAGTTAGAAAAAGTCTTTATGCAGACTGGGGAAAAATGGTAAGCCCCAACTTGGAGGTTGCGCTCTTGTTTGCAGGAACTGCTCATCCAGCTTACTTTTCTTAAGCGCATCCTGCAGGGCCAGTCGATATTTAATTTTGCCACAGCTCAAGTTACAGCCTCCATGTGCTCCTCATACGCAGGGGCATGAGGTCAGGTAGCGAGTCCTCAAAATTCCCCACATCGATGCTCAGCACATTCACATCCTCAGATGCAGAGAGCTCAAGAACCAAGCTCTGATCCCGGGCAGAAGAAGCTGCAGAGTGGGCTTTCGCGTCAGGATTGGGAGTGTCAGAGCGTCATTTGCAATCCACATGACAACAGACGCTGCACCGCCTAGGCAGACGCGAGACCCGAGCCACAGGGAGCACGAGCCTGTCCTGCCTCATCGAACACGGTCAGGCGGGAGCAGAGCACTTTGAGCAGCAGCAAGTCACAGTGTACACAGGCAGCCCCCTCAAGAGCTGCCCGTGCATGCTCCACTCCCAAGCAGTGTACACACAGCTCCTGCGTGTCCTGTGTGTCCCGTGTGTCCTCACCCATGATGTATCTGGTGATGCCTGTTGGTCAGAACAGTGTAAATGCAGTGACAACTTAACTCAAACATGCATAAAAACACCTTTTACAAAACAATTGCAAATGTTTTACAGCAGATGTAATCTATTAGATGCAATAAACAAATCATCTAATACCATTAAATATGAAGTGTCTTTACGATATGTGTTATTTTATCAAATTGAACGGCTTTTGTTTATTTTATGTAGAGCTTGGTTAATTATACCAAGAGACATCTCATCCTTTTTATTATACAAATGTGTCATTAAATGTCTACAAATTTAGAATATTTATCAGAGATCAGGTAAAAATAATATAGACACTGGTTCATGGGTTCACATAGATCATCGCCCCCTATAGTGGCAATCCATTATAATTTCGAAACATTTAGTTTACCGAAATTACATGAAAAAAACATCACTATTTGCCATAATAAACTGCACTTGGGCTCTACTTGACTCAACTACAGTGGACTTTATTTGACAACTAGAGTAATGGCTGCTGAAATTTCAGCTTTGCCATCACAAGAATAAATTATTAAAAAAATATATTGAAATAGAAAAGTCATTTTAAATTGTAATAATATTTCACAATATTACTGTTTTTTATGGTATTTCTGATAAAAAAAAAAATGCAGCTTCAGTGAGCAAAAGAGACTTGAAAAAAAAAAAAAAAAAAAAATCTTGCCAACCCCAAAACTTTGAATGTTGTTGAAATTATAGTAAATACTGACACCTAGGAGTGTGGATGTATCAAGCAAATGTTTTGTTACTAATACCATTGTAGAAATGTGTTATTTAAATTTAACCATGATTAATTTATTTCAGAAATGAAAATGTCTGATATTAGGGAGTTACTATGATTGAGTATAGCATTTGGTTGGTCATGTGATCTCAGCATGTCTGCCACCATGTCATGTAAATCACCTTAGGCCACTAATATGACTGGAGTCTGTTTAAACAGGTTTGTTAAAAATACAATTAATTTCTTTGTGTGAAGGGAAAAAAGTCCTGAGTGTACCTTTAAAAAGATGAAATAAATGTTATTAACAGCAGTTCAATATTTTAATAAATTCTCAGTCCTGCTTGTGATGTGGCTTCTTCATTGACAAGTTATAGATTTCTCTCCACACTGCTTCATAAATTTGATCTTGCTGAAGGTCTCACTGCAATTTAAACAGTGAATTCATCATGTCTCAGTGTAGACGCTGTAGTCAGATGGTAGTGAGACAGCAGCAAGAGCCTTTGTTATGAAGGTCTCTGGAAGGTCTTCGTCACACTAGAGATGAACGCTTGAAAAGAGACTGTTGGATCAGAACTCCACAAATGTGTGAGCCAGAGCCAGAGTCAGCGTGACATTACAGCTGATGCGCTGTCACAATGGCAGCCACATCATTGTGGTTGCAGTGCTGGCAGCCATTGTAGACCTTTTTCAGTGGGCTCTGACAGCAGGTGTGACTTCACATTTGGTGCTTTAGGAGGATGAAAAGAGAGAATGAGAAAAATGGAAAAAGATGGACAAAGGTGTGAACCCCATCACTCAGGTGGGAAGATAGGAGTTCACTTGTTTATAGAACCACAGTGGCATGGCAGAACTGAAAGAGAAAGTGGAGGGGGGGGGGGGGGGTAGTGAGGGAAAAAGAGAAATACAGATCATCACCTTGTCTTTGACAGGCCTTATCTTGCCCACTCACGACAGGACATGCTGTGTGAGTGCGCACAGAACTGTCATCCTAATCATCATTTCATAATTCATTAATCTCCCTTTCTTGCTCAAGTTTTCTTGCCGTAATCCTCAGATATGTGACATGAGGTGGGAGTGTTTAGATACATTCCCAATAGTCATTTTTAGAAGCGCCTCTATCAAGCTTCAACCACCTCCATAAATCAGGCGTAATCCACACAGAATTACTGACAGTGACTGCAAACATCAGACTGCTTAGAGATCCAACTAATTAATGCAACACAAACATGTATTTGCAAGTTTCTAAGAGAAGAACAGTATAATACTTAATTGGACAATCTCTGGAAAATAGTGATCTCAGTATTATGTTGAATATCATTTTGTGTGTGTGTGTGTGTGCGTGCGTGTGTACCTCTACAGGGTTTAAGGGATAGTTCATCCAAAAATGAAAATTATCCCTTGATTTACTCACCATCAAGCCATCCTAGGAGTATACCTTCTTTCAGACGAATCAGATCAGAGATCCTGATAATCAGAGAACACAATATCCTTAGTCCTCCAAGGTTTATAATAGTTGTAAATTGGGGGCTGTGTTTTGAAGCCAAAAATAATGCATAAAAAAAGTAATTCATACGACTCGTTTTTGTAAGAAAAATATCCATATTTAAAACTTTATAAATTCAAATAACTAGCTTCCGGCAGACAACCATACGCAGAATACGCAAGTCAACTTGCGCCAAATTAGTAATCCTCTGACGCAATGTATGACGCAGGATGTAGGAGTATTGTAAGCTTAGACGCCTTTTTACGATTCAAACAAATAGGGCTGTGCAACAAATTTAAGCTCCTCTTACATCGAAATCTTCCGACATTTCTCTTTAAAAATGATCGTTTTAGACTTTTAATCCGATTTGTTTTGCTCTGTCCTCTGCGTCTCCGCATTCATCATTACATTGTGCATCAGGTCAAAGGATACTCTTCTGACTTGCGCTTTCTGTGTATGGTTGTCCACCGAAAGCTAATTATTTGAATTTATTAAGTTTAAAATATGGATATGTTTCTTACAAAAACGCATCGCTTCACTTCAGAAGACCGTTATTAACCCCCTGGAGTCATATGGATAACTTTTTTTATGGATGGATGCATTATTTTTGGCTTCAAAACATGGCCTCCCATTATATAATTTTCAAAATTTTCAAATAAATAAAAAAAAAAAAAAAAAAAAATATATATATATATATATATATATATATATATATATACACACAAACACACTTACATTGAAGGAGAATTGCGAGTCATATCTCAGAATGTCAAAGACTTGACTCTTTTGACTTGGCTAGTAAGCAAAGGTGAACGTGATTTCACCAAGTAGAACATGTTCCTGGATCAACATCCTTGTTGATCCTGGAACAACATTCTACTCAACCAATCAGATTTGAGGAATAGGTGTATAGTTAATGTCAATTTTAGGCTTACAACAAGGGTTAGGGGCTTCTACACCATTCTTATTCACCTATCATTTCCCACTGATTTTAGGAACAAGTTATGGGAAGGGTTAGATTTAGGGGTAGGATAGGGTTAGGACTATGTTTTTAGATAGGAATGTTGTTCCAAACAAAAGATGTTTGATCCAGGAATATATCCTCATTGACAAAATCACAGAGACCAGTAAGCAAACATCTAGAACACCCTATAAAAACTGTATGGTTATGCAATGTCCTGGAACCTTCAAGTGAGGCTCTAGCAGCACAAAATGGTTTACAGCATTAATAACCATTTTAAGAACACACCAAGATTGTACTGTGGTGGTACCTGATCCACGAATATGACAATGGCACAAATTGGCAACACATTGTTATTTGTATGAACATGCAGAAAAAAAAACATCTTTATTATGTATGACAAAGTCCATAAAGTCCACACAAGGAATAAAATGAGAATGTTCAATAAGAAGAAAAAGTTACAAAATGGTGCAATACAATCAATAAGGAAAGGCATGTTGTACAATCCAATCCAAAGAATGCTGTGAAGTGTGCTGTATTGATTTATGTATGTTTAATGTTCCTTTAGGAGATTGTTCAGAACAAAGAGAGTATATTGTGATCTATTGATCAATCATATGCTGTATGACTTGGTGTAAAAGCTGTTTTTTGAAACTAGAAGAACTAACAGTTTTTATGGTTTGGAACCATAAACCTTTGCTCTATCTTGACCAGCCTTTGAATGGCTCCTCTATACTGCAATAACCAGTATATCTGTACCAGACAGAGGTGGCACTCAGCTGCTCAGCTAGATGTGAGTACTTTTGACCCTCCCTCCTCCTCCTCCTCCTCCTCCTCCCCCTCCCCTCCGTGCTTCCTGAAACAGTCATGAACGTGCATTTAAAATCATTCTTGTCGGTTATTGGCTAGAGCATGTTTATTATGATTCGTGGTCCAGGCTGCACCAGTTTGTTTTTATTGCCATTTTCGGAGCTTGTGGTGACTACAGAGACCGCATTTTTTTTTTTTTTTTTTTTTTTTTTGTGTTCAGGGGACAGGCAGCTAGCGAATAGTGAGGAGATGTTTGCTGTATGTGACAAAAAATGTTTTGGCCTAAAAATACGTGACATCACTTAGAGTACCTTTAATGTGTGATTGATTTCAGATGCACACAGTCTCTTAGTCACGTTCCTGTCATTCATTTATTGCTCTCAATGGCTTTTTTCACTTATTGAATAGGAGTATGGGGGTTATGTCAATGATTATCAAATTACTTAAATTATGATACTGCTCAGGTGGTTGCTGGCTTTTCTTATCTCTATCAGCTTGCAACATGATATCTATTGGTAACAAGAACACATAGTGCGCGTTTCTACAGTTTCTACAGCAATTCAGCAGGGTAGCCCAGACACACATAGTCATAGGCCACTAGTGTTAAGCCATTCGGCAAGGTAGCCCAGGCACACAAATTCATAGGCCACTAATGTTAAGCTATTCTGCAAGGTAGCCCAGGCACACATAGATAGTAAAACATGTGGTCCCATGGAGAAAAAAAAAAAAAAAAAAAGAGTAGTACATATGTATTGGTGGTAGATCTGCTTGTTTGGGGGTGTTTTTGCCACTTGTTGTCTTGCACTCATCAGCATGCATATATTGTATTGTCTTGTCTTGTCTATTTCTATTGTCTCCTGCTTCGTTAGGGGGTTATTCATGTATGTTATATGTGCAGCAGTCTCTGTACTTGCTCTGCAGCAGCAACAGCAATAATCAACAGCAGCAGTGTAGCAGATTTATTCCCCCAAGACCAAATACATTACATTGCCATATCCATTACCATGCCAATCTCTCTGAAAGTTGTCATGACAGAAATACAAAGTTCTGTCATGAAACTCTAGATATTGCAGCCCAGGGGCGGCATTTATGCATGGCAGAGTATGGCAGTTGCCATACCCTGGCATTCAGACAAAACAGGGGAAATAAACAGCTCATGATGCTGCTCGTTGGTTCTGTAGGTACTCGTTGGTTCTCGCAGGCTGAGGGGTACCCGCGAGACTGTGCTCTACTCCCCCCGGGGCCAGTCTCGGCGGCCGCAGCACCTGGGGGTAAGGACAGATGAGATGAGAGAAAAGGAGATGGAAGCACAGGGAGCGACAGACAAGAGGGAAGAGAGGGGGAAAAAAATTCTTGTTCCGGTTCCCAGACATACTGCCGCTCGGTCCTCAGCCAGCCGTAAGTCTCTTCCTCGCAGTGCCATGCGATGGTACCGGATGCTCGGTGGACGGCTCAATCATCTTCCGCCCCCCTGGTGGCCGGTGATGGCTCCTGAGGGCAGCTGGCAGCGAGTCCCCCGTTCCCTGCTCCTCCCCTTCATGGTGGACGGCAACAGGCTCCGGCCCATGGCAAATAGCGGCGACTCCACCACTCCCTCTCGGACGGCAGCCACCCCACCTCAACCCAGGAGCACGGCAGTGAGCTCTCCATCCCACTTGTTGATCAGTCGCTCCAGCACCACCGCCTCGGGCAGCCACTCGCGGTTCTTCCCGTACTGCCCAACCTCCTCAGCACCGCGATACCCCTCAGCAGCGAGGGCTCTCCGGCAGCATGTCCCTCCTTCCTCCTGGGTTGACACCAATGTAACACAGTTCATAGATACGGGAAGAAGGACGTGGGAACCGGTGAACGTTTAACACTTTAATATATAAATAAATAAACATACAACAAAAGTAAAGTAATGCCGGCAGTCCCTCACGGATGACTGCCGGCCACAAATACATAATAAAAACCGTTCCCTCATGGCTCTCGCCCGCCCTGCTCGTCACACTATGTTTAAAAAAAATATATTGTTTCATTTACACAGTATGTATTTTCAATCATGTTAGAATACTGTAAGATTTAGGAATTTGATAATGCACTTAATGTAAAATGTAAAACACAATCGTTGCAAGGGAGAATCATACCAGCAGGGAAATGAGGAACTTGAGTGTGAAAATGCTTCCGACCACGTGATTGGATGAACGATGAGGGAACTTGGAATGATCGGTTCAGGTTCTTCAGATCTTTCTTCAGGAGCATGGAGATGGGAGAGAGCATCAGCTTTCACATTTTTTGATCCAGGGCGGTAGGAGATGGTAAAGTGAAAGCGGGAGAAAAACATGGCCCAGCGGGCTTGTCTAGGGTTAAGTCTCTTGGCAGCATGGAGATATTCTAGGTTCTTATGATCAGTTAGTACCAGGAAAGGGTGTTTAGCTCGCTCCAACCAATGCCTCCACTCTTCCAGGGCTAGCTTTACAGCGAGAAGTTCTCTGTCACCGATGTCGTAGTTGACTAACGCCGGGTTGAGCTTGCTGGAGAAGAAGGCACATGGATGGAGTTTGCTTGGGGTCCCCTGCTGCTGGGACAGCACCGCTCCCACTCCGGTGGTGGAGGAGGGGAGCGGTGGTGAAGGCTTCCTTCAGGAGACTGAAAGCATTGGTGGCAGCTGGTGACCAGGACAGAGACTTGGGCTGGTGGCATAGCAGACTTGTGAGAGGATGAGTGATGGAGCTGTAATTCTTGATGAAACGGCGATAAAAGTTAGCAAATCCCAGGAATCTTTGAAGTTCTTTGATGGTGGTAGGTTCTGGCCAGTTGGTGATGGATTCCACCTTCCTCTCGTCCATCCGGATGCCACTGTTGTCGATGATGTACCCATGGAAGTGTACAGATGGTTGATGGAATGAGCATTTTTCGGCTTTCAGGAAGAGATGGAACTCATAGTGGCCGGTGGGCGTGATGAAGGCGGTCTTCCACTCGTCCCCCTCGCGTATCCGGATGAGGTTATACGCGCTGCGGAGGTCCAGCTTCGTGAACACAGTGGCACCACAGAGATGTTCCAGGGCCGCTGGGACGAGAGGAAGGGGATAACGGAACTTCACTGTGATGTTGTTGAGGGAGCGGTAATCTATACAGGGCCTCAAGCCTCCGTCCTTCTTGGCCACGAAGAAAAAGCTGGATGCAGCAGGGGACGTGGATGGACAAATATATCCTTGATCGAGGGCCTCCTTGATGTACTCCTCCATGGCCTTCTCCTCCGGGATGGACAGAGGGTAGATCTTACCCTTAGGCAC
Organism: Chanodichthys erythropterus; assembly: GCF_024489055.1. Lineage (NCBI taxonomy): Eukaryota > Metazoa > Chordata > Actinopteri > Cypriniformes > Xenocyprididae > Chanodichthys > Chanodichthys erythropterus. Next base: position 35,071,135 of record NC_090235.1, read on the forward strand.
TGGTTCACCCGGAAGCAGATCTATGGCACAGTCCCATGGCCGGTGTGGAGGCAGCTTAGAGGCTCTCTGGGGGCAGAAGACATCACTGAAGGGGGAGTAGCACTCGGGGATGTCGATGGAGCGTTTCTCAACTGGACTCTCGATGGAGGTTGCACAGAGGGGAAGTTCTTTGGAAGGAGCTCGTGGATGGTCGGGTTGTGCTGCTCCAACCAGGGCCGCCCTAGAACCACGTCAGTGTTGGAATCCTCTAGAACCAGCAGATGAATACTTTCAATGTGAAGAAGTCCGACTTGCAGTTGAAGGGATCCTACCACACGGCGGACATGCTTACGGCTGAGAGGTTTTCCCGTTATGGAGCTGATCTGGTAGATAGTCAGAGACGGAGAGGTCTTGAGGCTGAGGTGCCGGCGGAGGGCGCCGGAGATGAAGTTGCCAGCTGACCCTGAGTTGAGGAGCGCCACCACTGTAAGTGAAGTATCAGCAGTATGAGTGGTTTCATTTTATGAGTTGAATGAAGAATGGCACTCACCATGGGACGAGGTCGCGTGGGGCATGCGGAGATGACATGTACCGCAGTACAGACAGAGATTCAGGGTCAGCCGACGTTGTCGCTCAGTGGGGGTGAGACGAGAGTTTTCAACCTCCATAGATTCGTTGGCTGGTTTCTGGGGAGCTGACGTGTTCAGACCGGCAGAGGATTGAGTTGGAGAATGACTGGCCCTGGTGTTCTTGAAGACACGCTTGCATACGAGTGGCGCAGCGGATGGAGAGCTGGATGAATTTCTCTAGGCCGATGGAATCCTCGTATGCAGCGAGATGCAGCCACATCCGAGGCTCCAATCCTTGGCGATAAGTAGTGATCAAAGCTTGTTCATTCCATCCACTTACGGCAGCCAGCGTTCTGAATTGCAAAGCATAATCATAAATAGACATGGAACCTTGTTTTAACACTCTGAGGTCTGAAAACGCGCCGGCGCGTTTTGCAGGGTTTTTCTCACATCGCAGCAAAACAGACTTAAAATCTCCGTCATTTTTTGTCATAGAGACATAAGTAATATATCTATTGAAACTATAGAATATCTTCTTTTATTTGTGTACACTCAGAGTAAAAACACAATGTTGTGCTTTTTGTAAAATAAAGAAAAAATAACATGATATGGAAAGCAGGATTGAACATATGAGCAATGGTAATGACTGATGATAGTTACGGTCCTTTTGTGATTGCAGATGATAGATTCTTTGAACTGGATGGAGCTGGAGAACGTAGGAGACGTAGGAGCACTCACACACAGACGAGGAACACACTGGGAGATCGGGAAGCACAGGAGACAGGTAAGTAGCGAGCGAGGAGTCCTTGAGGTAAGCATACGGGTAAGTATAGCTCAACGAAACCGGACAGTGAGTGCAGGGTGTGAGTGCTCTATATACTGCTGGTGATGAAGGGGATAATGACGTGCAGGTGACGGTGATTAGTATTCTGGTGATTGGGAGCGTTGTGATTGGTGCATGGTGGAGCCTGACGTGTCTGTGACACCTTATTTAGCCTTCTTTATTAATATTAACACAAAACTAAGCAAAGCCCCCCAAAAAAACTGCCATCAGCAATGTCCTGTCTGCTGTGGGAAACTCCACGTCATTTCTTAAAAGCACACACTGCAATTGGAAATGCTTGTCAATTGAAAACAACTCATTTCCATCATGTTGGATTTATTCAATATTCTTTCTGTTTGGAATTACTCAATAAGAATAGATAAATCCTTAACAACAAAATTAAGTCGATTTTGTTACAGACAATTTTAATTAATTTTAACACAAAAAACTGTCCAAAAAAAACAAACAAATAAATTTTGTTAAATAAAGTTTACATATTAAATTCTATGAAATCTACAAACTCACAGAATGATTTTTTACAGCTTGCCCACTAGGAATTTGTAAGCTACTATTTTATTGTAATTTTATTATTTTTAACAGAGGTCTTTAACCCTGCTTCTGGGGACCCACTGTCCTGCAGAGTTTAGCACCAAGAAAGAACATATGCCTATACAGTAGGTGCAGTCACATTTACTGTTGCTCTACAAAATTAAATTGGGAGAAATCTAGTAATTTCAATATGAATTGCATGAGGGTGAACAAGTTCCCTATGCAGATTTCGCTCATGTTCAAGCTGGTCATGAAAATTCACAGTGCTGATCAACAAAAAGCTGCTTGGTTTAAAAGTGCTTTATACTCTATTGACAATGCTTTTGTTTTTGTTGTTGTTGTTGTTGTTGTTGTTTTTTTCAGCATTTGCTAATAGCCAAATTTGAAACTTATAAATATTTAGTAATGAATACTTAGTAATATTTCATAAACATACTCCTGTATTGTTTTAACATGACTTCTGAAACAATCTGTGGCTATTCAGAAGTTTGCTGGTTAAATAAAAAAAAAAAGTCTAGACCTGCAACTTTGATTGAATAACTCAAGAAGAAAGGATAAGGACATCAATACATTTTCTGTAAAGAGAGACTGAGTGAAATGTTTCAGAAAGGTGAGCTCTTGTTAACATACTTGTAACAGTTTATTACACTTCCTTGGTGATGGTGTACACAGTTTTAGAAAGGTTTGAGTGTTTGTGCTTAAAGTGATAGAGAAGGATATTTATGTGTGGAAGAAAAGGGATAATGATATCTGACTTTCGTGAATGTCTGTTTAATGGATTCTTATTTTAAGCACAATTAGTCATTTTATTAATTAATGCTGTTAAAGAAATGAAAATTTGTACTCATAGGCAGAAAACCTACAACTAATTCCACAAGTATACATTACAGAGTAATAATGACAATTTGGTTTTTACCTAATTATTAAAAAATTCTCAGCTTGAGATCATATAATTACATACAGATGACTTTTAAGTGAGAAAACCCTTGTAAAAAAAAAAAAGATAATTAAATGTGCACTTGTAGTGTACATAAAATCTTAAGTGTATTAGAACCTGTAATTACAGATAATGTAATATTAAGTAAAATGCCAATCAAATTTACTTTACACTTGCACTTTGTAATTATGTCAAATTAAAAGTTTTACTTTAGGGTGTAATGGAAAGATGAGAAGCATCAAAGGTAGACTACACAGGTAAGGATATATGCTGCAGCTGAACACACAGTCTTTAAAACTATGCAGAGTAAGAACGATCAATATAATGAGTATAATATAATAGTATGGTAAGTACAATAGACAGGTATAGTTATTTATGTTAACCAACAATAATTTAACTTCTCTCATTCCACTGAAAACAATAAATCACAAGCAAAGAAGGTAAATGGGCAGGATGAAAATGAACAGGAAATACAGGTAAACAGATTCAATAGGATCAGGATATCTCAGAGAAACAATCACTTACCTTCCAGGGGTAAATACAGGAATAAAAAAGGCCTTCAACTCAACAAAAACGAATCCAATGCAAACTTCACTTCCTGTCTCCTGATACTTTGATCTGGATATCAAAGGATATGCTGCCTTTAACATCCAACAAGCCTGTGCTTTCCAATATGTGACAGCTGCGCAAAAAAAAAAAAAAAAGAATCTGAAATCTGAGAGTTGTATTTGGCGGTCAGTTTGTTTGTAAATATATATTTTTTGACCAACATTTTCCACTTCTGATGTCATTTCTAGCGAGAAATTAAGATTGTAGTAATTAAGTCTTTTGTCATGCTTCAAAGGAGTACATTTACTTTAATGTGCTGACTAACATACTGTATGACCATAATTTAAACTGTAGTGCATTATTTGATATTTCATTTAAAGTTAATTTACTTTAAATGTGGTCACATAATATTAGGTATCTTTAACTACTTCAGAACACAAATGAAGATATTTTTACTGAAATCTGAGTGATTTCTGCCCCTCCATTGACAGCTACGCAACTACAACTTTGACATTTTAAAAAAAAGATTGTAAAACTAATCTATATGAATTGACCAGTTAAGTCTAAATTTACTGAAGAGACACAATCCCTTTATATAATGAACAGATTGGATTTAGGATTTTATTCATCTACAAACACTGATCAGTGAACATAAATAGAAGTACAACCGAACCTCTTGAAGAAGCTCAAACGTGCTGCATAACACTGGAATGAATTTCAAACATGCTTGAGCTTCTGTTTACCATAACTGATGTGTGCACTGATGTATACCCAAACAAGTTTTTACTGAACCCATGGAATGATGAAGATGACGCGTAATTTTTGACGGATGCGACATCCAAGACACGCAGCTCAATTACAAGATAAAGTCAAAATAATCACACTGTGGAAACTCCCGCTCATATTTCACATCACTAGGAGGCCAGAAACTGAAAAACTTGAAATTTCTTTGTTTTTGTTGTCCATAACTGGACTTTTAATTGTACTTCGTCTGTAGGTTACAGCAAAATAATAGTATGGCATAGCAATAAACACAATTAAACCGGACAAAATAAAACCATTTAGCCATTAAAAACATCAAAAACGTCAGACAGGCAAATCTCGTGGTCGTGTGAATCCAGCCGCTTTCGCTTCCGAAATGCTTCTGGTGTGAGTTGACACTGCGTAGAGGATGGCACAAAACCTTGCCGGAGCCGTAACGTGCCACAGATGCGTGCAGTGTAAACAAGACTTTATACTGTGGTTGATGAGTGAGCTGATGAGGGACAGGTGCAGGTGCAGGTGATTAGAATGGTAAGAGGTGCATTTACGACATATCGTAACTACGAGATTCTGGCTCGAAAAAAACATTCACGTCCTCATAGAGCTACCACGTGGTACCACGTGGCTACTGTACCACCTGACCATCGCTGTAGATTCAAGGTGCGTTCACGCGGCCTCGTAATTCCTGTAGTTATGAGATTCTAGCTTGTAAAAAGCGCTCACGTCCTCGTAGAGCTCGTAATTACAGCTTGTAAGCTCTGAGTTTTCTGAAAGCTCCCAGATGTACCACGTGACAGCTGTACCGCCTGACCGCTGTAGATTCATTTAGGAGTTGATGGTGGTGCCATGGAAACTCATAATTCCCAGTCCAAGGACCAAAAGGACGTGAACAGCTCCGAATATAACGTCATGTGTTGTCATTTCAAGATTCCGGTAAATACGAGGTGACATGAACGCAGCATCATTTAGGCATTGATAGTGGTTCCATAGAAATGCATAATTCCCAGTCCAAGGATGTGAACAGCTCTGAATACAATGTCATGTGTTGTCATCTCAAGATTCTGGTAAACAAGAGGTGGCGTTAACGCAGCATGAGCACTGGGTGTGTGTGACGGAGGAGGCTGGTGACACCTTGACAGTATGCTGAAGTGTATTTTTTTCACATAGGCATTAAGCAATGTGTGAACGTTAATGGAGATAATGCTACTTTTACACTACTGTTTTTATTTTTCTTGTTGTGACAAACTATTCTTTGAAAAAATATTTCTCACACTGTCAAATTTATATAACAACCAGTCTGAAACGTAGTTTGCTCCAAACAATAGGCCCACCAGGATACATAGTAAGTAGCTGCCATCTCTTGCCCTGAAAGTTCTTTAGTTACAATTTAATCCCAGTCCCAGTGATCATCTCCATGACAACCCAGCTCGCTTGTGGCCTGTTTCTATAAGACTGATGTAAGAGGTTAAAAAAAAGAAAAAAAGAAAAGGAATTAGAAATCTTCTCACAAGCTATGTACTGAAATCTTTGCTTAAAAAAGTGTTTATCCACCACCTCAGCATGAAATGAGCAAATTCATTCCCAACATGAAGTGTTTTTATATATCTGGACCCCTGAGAGCAGGTTTAATTGTGGTGTGCTGATGAGAATGCAATAGCTTAAAATACCATCTCTGCAGCAATTACTACGACATGACAGGGAGAGAGCAATTTATGTTGCGGAACAAGTGTTGCTTGCCAAGTCCCTGCTTGTTGTGCATCTAACAAGTGACTAAAGTTTTAGCTATTTCAGTAGTTTGTGAAAAATAGAGGAAGGTTAAACATTCTTTCAAAACTTAAAAAAAAACTTATAAGCTTTGTTCTAAAACCTAGTGAGCTGCAAAGCCTTGACATTATATTAGCAGCGTTGATTTAAATTCTGTTTTAAACAATATAGGCAGCAACATAATTCTGACTAAGATTCCTAATGAATCTCAAGTCTCACACATTTACATATTTCCATGTTTAAAAATCAGGTGAATAACCTCACATGTGGAGGTTGATTTTTCCAGGTAATATGAGAAAACAATTCATTTTGCTCCTGTCTAAACTAGGAGATCATGGTTGATGTCTCCCTTGGGACTGTGCGGAGAGGGATGAACCTCTTAAATGCATCGAGGTCCCTTAATAGGTTGGCCTGGTACGCCTGCATTTTTAAAAAAAAAAAAAATGTGCAGACATGCACCAGACTGACCTGCCACCATATGCTCTGCCCACCACATTAGGTATAGTTCAGCAGGGTTTGGTGGGCAGTGTTGGGGATGACGCAATGTCGAAGAAGGGAAAGATGCTAGAGTCTTTCCCACTCGAGCCGTCATCCCATAGCCATTCTCCTTCAAGGCTAGAATCGAAGAAACTCGAAATTCTAGATGAAAACGTCTTTTTCCACAATCTCAATACCTTGGTATGGAGATCATTAAAGAAAAGGCAGGCCCTGGACCTAGAGGCTGTGCTCTGCAGGAAGCACTCATCTAAATAATTCTCTTGTGTGCCTCCTGCTTCATGGCTAGCCATATGACATTTAATCTGGCTACAGCAAGAACGCAACCCCCAGGAGCTCCTATAAGTGAGAGACGGAGGTGGCGAAATTTCCCACTTTGATGCTAAGGATATCCACCTCCTCAGAGCTGGACTGACACAACATCAGGCTCTCACTTGAGGTGGAAGAAGCCGCAGAGTGGGCTTCTGGATCCCTTGCGAGAGCACTGGAGCTGGTGGATGAAGCTTACTCGAACTCCTCTACCAGCTCCAATTGCGACCTCCACAATCTGAGATGCTGCGCCACTTTGGCAGATCTGGGACCCAAACCACGGGAAGCATGAGCCAATGAACATGGCCAAGAGGGAGCATAGTGTCATGAGCGGCAGATGCTCAAATTGTACGCAGACAATCTCCTTGACAACTGCCTGTGTATGCTCTGCTTCCAGCTTAGTCAGATGATTATTCCACCTTTTTAATTAAATACAGCCATAAACACCAGACAAGTGAAGCACAGTCTGAATGAAAGGCTGAATATACTATATTAATGTCTAAACTTCTCAAAGTCAGATGATTATTCCACCATTTTAATTCATCAGAATTAAATACAGCCATAAACACCAGACAAGCTAAATATACTATATCATTATTTATTTATTTAAAAAGACTCGTAATCTACGTGTTCCCTTGGCAAACACAAGATTCAAGCTGTTTATATTACATATGACTTTCTCCCCTCATGAATAAAGTCAACTGGCATGAGGCTGAAACATCTGAAAGCACATAGTTGTATGCATCAAGATATTTCTCAATGAACACAGACAGTCCCCTTTAGGAGTTGACTGTGCATGCCCCGCACGTGAACAGTATCACAGACTGATCGTGTGTCACCTCCCGAAATTTTAAAGTGGACACATGCTTTCAGCTGTGCTTATTACTAACATTTCGATTGGACAAACAGGCTTGGGAAGGTTACTTTAAAAATGTATTATGTTACAGTTACAAATGACTTTATAAAAAAAGTATTCAGTAACGTAATCCAAGTACCACAATATGAAAGTAATGTAATCTGATTACTTTGGGATTACTTCAAGGTCACATATAGAAAGAAAGAAAGAAAGAAAGAAAGAAAGAAAGAAAGAAAGAAAGAAAGAAAGAAAATATGGGGGGGGGGGGCTGTACTGCAAATAAATTGCATTTTTTAAATTTATTTTAATTGTTTCTTCTCAATTTTTGCATTTTTTTATTGTTCTACACGTTTGAATGGGTTTCAACAATAAAATATTTAAAAAATCTGATAAATTATCTATTGAAAAATTATCGTTGTTTAGAGCTTAAAAATGTAAATAAATTGCATTTTTTAATTATTTCTTCTCAATGTCTGCAAGTTTTTAATTGTTACATGTTCTACACTTTTGAATGGGTCTCAACTATAAAAATATTTAAAAAATCTAATAAATTATCTATTGCAATATTATTATCATTGTTGTTGTTTTTTAGAGCTTAAAAATGTAAAAGTGACATTTATAACTGTAATGATGGGAGACTCACGCAGGGGATCCAAGTGCAGCGTTTTATTAAAAGTGAGCGTGGTCGTACAAGCAGGGTCAAACAGGAACAAACAGGAGCAATAAGGAACAGGCAGAGTCGTAGTCAGGGTACAGGCAAGGGATCGAGGCAGGCAGCAATGGGTCGTAAAACAAGAATCAGGCAGGAACAGTAACAAACAGGCAGACAGGGAAAATAACGCTTAGAATTGTACACAGTGGCAACAAGACTTCACGATCAGGTGAAGAGTGTGTGAGTCTTTTATAGTCCAAGTGATGTGCAAAGCTGTATGTGGCGATAGGTGATTGGTGTGGAGTGTGAGCATGTGACTGGCTGAGGGGGATGATGGGAATTGGAGTCTGGGAAGTAACAGGAACTGACGGTGATTGTGACAATAACCAAACTGAACAAGCTCGGATCAAACATTTCTGTTCATGTTTGTTCTGCTTTAATTTTAATGTTTAGCATTTTGGTTACTTTTAAAACCTATCAAAACTAAGCAATCATGTCTCATTTCCACAACATATATAAATAAAGGGCTATACAGATATCTAGTGGCTACAGTATGGTATTACAGATTATTTTTTTAGTCATTTGATAAAGTGTTTTCATAGCTGGAAGGCAGAGTTTGCACTGTAAACCATGTTGTTTGCATTTTCTTCTTAAAAAAAAAATAGCATTGAAATTTCCATGAATTGAAAGCGTTTTCCTGTGGGGAAGCATCGTTTCAACAAGTAGCAGTGATTCAATCTGCATCTGAGGAGATTGTAGACAGGTGTTATTTGCGCATGCACCAGTGGGTTTATTTAGTTTTAAATGAAACCATTGTAATCCTGATAGTATTCCCCCTTTTTTTTCAAAATGTAACTGTAATCTGATTACTACAATTTTTGACTCAACTGTAACAAATTACAGTTACTGGATTTTTGTATCCTGATTACACAACGCCATTACTCCCCAACCTTAGGACAAACAACATGAAATAAGACACAAAGTTTGACACAAAGTGCTTACTGAAGAGCACAAGCTGATGCTACTATGTTGCAGACTCCCTTTCTAGCTTCCACGGTACGCCGTCATATCACAAGCGATGCAGCACCAATCAGGATTGGACTAGTTGGACATGTGCTTCATTATAAAACCTTGGTGTCCTGACCACATTCGCTCCATTAGCCCTGATCAATCATGGCCTCCTAATAATCCCCATCAACTGAATTTGCTCAATCACTCTCTCTCCTCTCCACCTATAGCTGATGTGGTGTGTGGTGAGTGCACTGGTGCCGTTGTACTGTGCCTGCCGTCGCATAATCCAAGTGAATGTTGCACACTGGTGATGGTCGAGGAGAGACTCCTGACATGATTGTAAAGCGCTTTGGGTGTACAGTAGTACATAATGCTATATAAATGCATCATTCATTCATTCATAAATAAAAAAGGGGCAGAATGTTAATTAATAAAGACTTATTTTCAATCTTACTTTAACTTATTTTAAAAATGTAGTGCATTTCAAATCAGTCAAATCTAGATCTTTTTTGTTAGTATGTTGGCTTAGAAGGCATCTGCCTGTGTAGATAGTAGACAGCAGCAGCTAGCTTTAAGGTTTGTGTATATGTGTGTCTTGTGGAGGCTGGCTATCAGTGGAGCCATTCCTACACTCATGAAAATAAATGATGCTGATGAGAAAGAGAGGCTACAGGGTGGTAGGATCTGGTGGGCTCCAGTATTTGTCTCCTTCCTGTCAGCTTCCTGTGAAGAATGGTGCTCTGTACTGTCAGTACAACACGCCTGGTTTGCATTAAGATGCATGATACCAGCCATACACACACACACACACACACACACACACACACACACACACACACACACACACACACACACAAACTGTCCCCCTTAGCTGAGCTGGCAGACCGGGGTGTTGAGCGTCAGACCCATGACACACGTTCTCCATCAGTATTCAGAGGGTGCTGCTGCAACCAAACACCTTCCCTATCCTCTGTATTTTCAGCACAATTTATGAATTCTCTTTCTGTCTGTCTCTGTTTCACTCTGCTACTTAGCAGCTCTGCTAAGCAACATGTGCAGCTTGATACTCACTGCAGTGCATCCCAAACAGAGACAGCTTGAACCCTTTCTTCAATCAAACTTTAATTCACCATCCAACAAGAACAAGATAAAAAAGAGGCCATTCCATATATTAAAGACATGAAGAATTATAATGCGAAAAGAGCTTTCCTAAAAAGACTACTATCATAGAGCACACCCAGGTTCTCTCCTGACAATGAAGACTTGACAGAGTATCTATTGAGAGTTAGACAGTATTCTAAGTTATCACATATGGAGGTTTTTCCTGTTTTTTCCTTTTCTGAATTTATTGGTAGGAAATTACTATTCATCCATTTTTTTTTTTATTTCAACTATGCACTCCATTAGTTTTGTGAATTTGTATGTTTTGCTAGGCTGTAAAGTATTATAGAGCTGAGTATCACCAGCATAATGCTTGAAGAATTTCCCTGTCTCTTCCCTGTCCCTTTGTTGTGATACCAGATAATGCATCCAAATAAATCATTAATTACATAAACTCCAGCTAACACGTATAGCTTGTATAACTCCTGTTTTCTGTCCATGAGCTCCCTCTCTTACCTATGGCTGAATCACCGCCGTGCTGAGAGCAATATCGCACCAATACTCATGCAGGGTTGTCAATTGGGTATGACAGGTATGGCTGCCTGGTGAAGTCAATGCAACTTATATAGTTTTATTCTCTGCATGCAGGATTAACAGAGTTATATTACTATGTATAAAATATAATTTGTATTTTTAAATAAAACAGAAAAGTATGTAAATTAAATTAAAGCGATCTGGCGCTGCCATTTTGCTTCCATTGTGTCCATTCACAATGTGATTTTGCAGCGTTAAGTATTGTAGCCATTCACAGGGATTTCTTTTGACCATTGACCAATCAGTGTTTAAGTTACCCGTTGTCCTAACTAGCCGCGACGGTGATACACGACGATTCTGTTTTAGAAATGGTTTCTATTTTTATGCAACAACAAAAAGTATCGCAATGTTAATCTCAGGTAATGTTTATGTGCTTTATTTAATGTTAGAAGTGTGTAAAGATTTTACTTTGAATATCATTTAGTGCTCTCAGCTTTGTAGCCGTAGTAAAAGCAATAAGGATAATTCACCTCAGATCTTGAAATTAAACAAATGGAAGCAAGAACGTTCAAACCGTGAACAAACAAATGTGTATTCTATGACAAAGATTATTTTAGAAGCTCAGTATGTATTGAAATATGAATAATGTTTAAATGGTGTAATATTTGTGAATTTGATTATGTACTTATCAATTTCCTTGCAAGTGCCGTCAAGTTTAATCTCTGGTGCAGTGCAAATGCCACGAGAGCCCGCCCACACTGTGTTCTGATTGGCTTTGGTTTTTGATTGATTTACTTTTAGTTTAGTTAGGATCATTTTTGTAGGATGGACAAAAATCGATAATCATATTAAAAAAAACACTTAAATTGGATAATATTCAGACATTTGAGCTTTGAACTAAGTGCTGGAAAAAGTTAAAGTAAAATTGAATGACGTCATCAGGGTCGTACCCTTGGGCACATTCAATTGAATTCAAACCGGTGCGCAATGTTTTGCGTTGGTTTCCGGGTTGAACGACATGTTTCCTGGAAACGGTGTGCCAGAGATCATATTATTATAGGGAGATAAGAGGGACTGTATCTCTTACCATTGGAGAAAGCGTTAAGCTAACTTAATCACGTGCAGCATCTCTCAGCCTATCGTGTCGGCGTTCAAAACTCCTCCCTGCGTACCCCCAATGCATACCGCCTGTACCACCAGTTAGCATTAGCCGTTTCACTTTTTTGGCTAAAGGTTGCAGGCTTGCCTTCCAGTGGCTTTGTGGTATACAACGGGTTTGAGATACGTTTTCTCTTGTTTGGTGGGTGTGTCAAAAATGTCAGCCCAATCAGCATGTGCCCTGGGTCTGTGCTCTATTGTCGTCATATGAACTCCATTTCCCACAATTCCCAGTCTACGAATCAATCACACACTCACACCTGTTTCCCATCAGTCACACTTTGTAAGCTGCACTCAAACACACACTCATGTCTGAGTATTGTTTAGCCTTGTATCCGACCTTGTCTCCGTGTTCCTTCTTCTTTGCCTAGCCTAGCCTGTATTTTTGACCCTGGACTATTTCCTTGTATGATGATCGTTTGCTGCCTTTTCTTGACCTCTGCCTGTGTTTTGGATAACTCTTCTGCCTTGCCCTCTTGTATCTGTTTGCTGGTGTTTGACCTCTGCCTTTACGACTACGCTCATATTATTAAAGCCTGCACGTGGATCTCCAACTATGTTGCCCCGTCCTGTACGTTACAAATATAAACCACGCGGTATTAAAGAAACGGCTCATAAATGTAATTAACATCAAAATGAATTCACAAGTGCAAAAGTATATTGTTTGCACATGTTTATTTACAGTAATGGCAAAAGAACTTAAATAATAAGAGCACAAGTACAGATCTGGAACTTCTTTAAGTCTGTCAAATATAATTTAGTAATTGCAATGTCTTCTGGTCTATATCCTTTCCTTAGGAAGGTGTGCTAGACACTGATTAATGTAATATAAAAATACTTTACTTATATATGTTGCTATTATATTGTGAAGTGATACTTTAATAAGCTTTCATAAACATAAAAGCAAATGTTGGATCACAATAATTAGGAACCACAGTTTCCACAAATCCCTTCACTCTATTTGGATGTTCTCTTTTATTCTGGACGGCAAGGGCAGTGACTGTAACATTGAGTGTATTTTGCAGTATTAAACACATATTTATACCGATTTCATCTGGCTCCGAAAATTCTTCAAAAATAAAACAAAGAATGGCCTTCTCAGCTGCCATAGTTGCAACTCTTGCGTCATCAGAACAGGGTGTTCAACGCACCACCGTTTCTGTTTAAAAAACATTTTGCAACGTTTTGTCAGCCCTGGCTTGTGGTGAAATGACGCCACTGTACTCATGGGATATTTTTTATAGAATATGATATAAAAGGTTTGTGTTAAGGTTAGGTGTAGGAGTATAGGGAATAGACTCTTCACTTGGAAAAACAAATGTAGGTTTCTGTTTGAGTTTTAATTAGCTGAATTTTGAGTTTTGATATTTTTGACCAAAAAAATATTTTTAGTAGTAGATATCCCTAGCTCAATAAATAAATAAATAAATAAAATAAAAAAGTTGTGCAATCAAACAGTCCATGAATATACTGCACTCTCCCATGAATCTCAACGGGGGAAACGGCTGCAATTTCACAATTTTTTCACACAGTAAAGTGTGTTATAAAAATGTTCCATGTGTTTTTGGACTCTTATTTTGTATTTTTGCTCTGCTTTGTTGTTTCCTGTTCCATGTGCTGTGCTTGCATTCCTTTGTAGTTTTCCTTGTTGGTTAGTGTGATTGTTCCTAGGTGTGTCTTGTTAGCCTGTTACCCCTTGTGTATTTATAGCTCTTGTGTTTCCTTTGTTCCTTGTCGGTTGTTCGATGTTCCCTGATGCAGTTGTTCTTGTCTCTGTTTTCTCTGTGTTCCCGTTTTGGTTTTTGCTTTGTTTTCCATAAATGTACACCTGTGCTTAGATCTTCCATTTCCGTTCGTCTTCCTCTGTCCCCTCACGTTACATATGTCTTGTAATGAAAAACATATTTGCATGCGTGACTAGAGTGTTCTAGCATGTTACAGTTTGATGACCAGATCAGCCTGACCTTGTTTCACAGTAATTTGTTTAATAACTTTACAAAAGGTTAAAACAGGTAAAAGTGACCTTCAGCAGTACAGAAAGGCAGCGTGTTTCAGGTCTTCATGCTGTGGGAAGTGACCGACACTGGGCTGTAGTCAATGCAGGATGTCAAAGCTTTCATCAATCCCTGAGAAATGGTGAACATATGCTGAAGAAGCACAAAGAGCCAAGTGGCACAGGTCTTAAGCCCCCTGCAGTTGAGACGGGTCTCAGTGGAGGGTGAGGAGGTAGATTATGTGTTTACCAGTGCTAACAAGGTTTCTCTATTTATTATATCCTCAGCTGTAATAATATAGCCTCCTGCATCCTCCCATCTTCAATTTATTTTTGTAATTCCTCCTTTAATTTCTTCAAGCTGTCTCTTAATGTCACTGAATATCTTCTTCAGTTCTTGAAAAAAAAGTCCTAATAGTCACATTTAATCATTATCATGGATACTCACTTGTGAACTGTTGTGAATCTGCACAGCTTCATAGTTATGTTTTTGTGGATTATATATTTTTATAGTTCTAAACCTAACTTCCTACTCTTTACATCTCAAAGGTAAATTAATCCATAAATTGCGTCATCTGATTGATAGTTAATTTTAGTAAGTAAAAGGCATTTTAGTATCATTGTAAATACGTCTCCCTTCAGACCATGGTACACATCTTTTTGCTGTAAAATCTCTATTGATTTACTGATTTATTCTCTACTGTAATCTAATATTTATATTCTATTTTATTTCAGATTGTTTCAATTAATAAAATGTTTTAAAACGTTTTAGTTAACTATAATAACTGTTGTTTGTTCTCAACAAATAACTGTCACGGTACACACGAAGACGAAGACAGATCCAAGTGCAGCAGAGGTTTATTAAAGGGTAATCCAAAAACGTAATCCGCAGAGCAGGCAAGGGTCAAAATCCATGAAATCCGTCCAAACAAACAGGTACAAATTAACACAAAGAAAAACCAGAACAGGCAACCAGGAATCAGAAGACACATGACATAAACAACGAACCAACACCAAAGACAGAAACAGCTCACTATAAATAGACAGACACTAATGACATGATACAAAACAGCTGGGTGTAATGACAATGGATAATGAGTCCGGTGAGTGTGTATGGGAATTGTAGTCCATGTAACGGGTGGCAATAAGAGTCCGGGATGGAGTGCCCTCTAGTGGGTGATAGGGCACTCTCACTGGTGAACATGACAATAACAACATAGTAAATAATAAAAACACTACAGAAACAGCATAAATTTAGTCCATATAGCTTATGCACTATATTCTTGTATATGCTGTAACCAAATATGATGCACCATATATAATCATTACACTATAATTACACTTTTCTTTTATGGCCACTTTTGTGGTGTGTAAAACTGTGTAAATATTCTTTTGTGTTCCACAGGTTACAGGTTTGTTACAACACAGGTTGTGTAAAAGACGACAAAATAATGTGCATATATATTTTTTTATAGGTGAAGTACATTAAAAAAAAAAAAAAAAATCTTCATAACTTGGTTATTTTGGATCCACACAGCATACTGCTGATTCCTGAAGTGTCATGTCTATTATTAGTGCTGTGCACAGTTGGATTCCAACTTGAGGATCCTGAACTGTTTTGACATTGTTTGTACCACTCTAAATGCAATTGTTACGGCTGTAAGAAGAGCCGTGCTCTAGGGACGGCACAAAATGAAACTGTAATTAAACATCTGAATAGCATTTACTCACCCGTGCTCAGTGGATTTAGATTCTTTTGTTCCATCAAGCAGAACTAGAAGTGATTGAAAAATTGATATTGCTGCCTAACAACATTTTTTGCAATGCAATGCCTGTTATGGTAGAAATAGCTGTGACCACGTGCTGCGCCATAGAAAATTCTGAATCCTATATAACTCATTAACCTATTTCACCTTCAATATGTATTGTGTTATTGTGCAAATATATTCAGTGACAGTGAATGCTCTAACTTCCTCCAGATGGCGCAAATGCAATTGATGCAAGTTGATTCTTTTCCATAACTTGCTGGCCCTGATTTGCAATATGCATGAATTCATATTTATGTTAATGCCTGTCGTGCCCATAAGCTCTGTGCTTAAATATGTGAGAGTGCAGGATTTCATGCAAAAGTTCAGCATATTTTACTGAGAGTTTATGTCAGCATTCACTCCACTCATTACTGATTCTGACATGCTTCGGTCAAGGTAATATTTAACATAGGACACAGCGGCTCATGGTGCATTCAAACCTCAAACTGCAGAATTCAGCTCAGCATTTGAAGTGATCATGATGGGGTCATCTGATGGAAGTGAAGAATTAATGCTTCTCTTTTTTTTTCCCCCCAACTGAAGCCTCTCAGCATGTGAGTTGATAAGAGCCAAGTCAAGGTTAAGATTCCGTGTAGACATGCACTTCAGACTTTAAAATGTGCATTTACCTATATAAGCTATTGGCAGAGCTCAACTAGTGCTCACATAAACACAGAGGATCTTGGAATATTGTCAACATTTTTAATGACAATAACATAGAATGTCACGGATGGTGGCTATAAAGAAGCGCACAATTACAAGGAGTATCACAGAAAAGTCTTTAATCCTCAATCCAACATGGAGCACTCATTAGAATCACAGGGAGTAATAAAAAAAAAAAAATCACAACCACGTAACACAAACGAGATCTATGCTGGCCCTGGACCAGCTTAGGACCAGCATAGGACCAGCATAGGACCAGCACTTGACCAGCATAAACCAGCTCAAACCAACATGCCAGCTTCAAAACCTACCTTAACCAGCATATGCTGTTTTTTTCAACTTGTAAAACATACACAAACCTGTATTTTGGCAAATAAATGCAAGTGGTACTCACTGCAAAGTCTATGATGGCCAGCTCCTCCTCTTTGGACGTCCAGTGGGGTGGAAAGATAGAGTTAATAATAATAATACATTTTATTTAAAGGCGCCTTTCAAAACACTCAAGGACACCGTACAGTAAAAGGTAGTTATAAACAAATCGAGACACAATACAAACAAAGCAACAGCTAACATACAATATTTAAAACTGGTCAGAGAAAGCTAATTTAAATAAGTAGGTTTTAAGACGTGATTTAGAAGTAACAAGACAATCACTTTGTTGTAGGGATAGTGGTAGAGAATTCCAGAGACGTGGAGCAGCACAGCTGAATGCCCTGCACTCAAAAAAATGATTCTAGCTGCTTGTTCAGTTTATTTAAATAAAATAAGCTGAACCAACACAAATCTTTAGTTTTTTACTTAATTGGCATTCACACTCAATTGTATTATGTTAAATGAAATTAAATTTGCAAAATGTTAGGTCAACCTAAACCATTTGTGTTGGGACTACATGAATCATTTATGTTGCATTGATTGAACCTGGGCAGTGGATTTCTAGTTCCCAGCATGCTTTGCATAGGGAAAGATTGGGACAGTAAATGTTGAACTTAAGTGCTGTTTAATGTGTTTTTTAGTAAAGGGAAATACCTTTTAAAGTTTGAAGTTCAGTTATATTTGACATTTAAAAGAGTTTATGTTATGTCGATTTTTTGAGGTTACCATTATGCTGAAGTGTAGACCTTGTGGTTAGGCTCTAGGTGGCTATGTAAAACAAATTTATATTGTTTTCAACGAGCATTAACTGTGCTCAAGCCAGTAATGAGAAGTTCTTTATCTGATCATTACTTGCATGCTATAAATGTTACTTAGCATATGAATAAGTGTTATTTTAGTTTAGTTTTTATAGAAATATAAATAAATTACTTGGAGGGCCAGCACAAATTTTACACAGTCTACATATGGTCATCAGCTTTTCCCCTCTCAATGGTAATGAAACATGTATGTCTGTGTACAACAGCTACTCAAAACCTAAGCACAAGCGCACATCTTCACCATGATGGTAACAAAAAAAAAAAAAAAAAAAAAGCACTGGTTGGATCAACAAGAATGAATTATGTTCAGGAAACATACACAGAATACGTCAAATGAAACTGGTGTGATCTCATTCAATTAGGATGAATTTCACTCATTAGTACAATTAACCTAGCTTAAGTTCAAATAAATCAGTTCAACTGTGTGGAAATAGGTGTCATAATTGAATTAAGTTAGACCAACAAGTTATTTTTTTGAGTGTGGACCCCATAGTGACTAAACGAACAGAAGGTACAGCAAAAGAGACAGAAGAGGAAGATCGAAGTGTACGCATCGGAGTGTAGATGTGAAGCAGTTCGGAGAGATATGAGGGTGCAAGATTGTGAAGAGCTTTGAAAGTGAGAAGTAGAATCTTGTACTCTACCCGATATTTAACAGGAAGCCAATGTAAATGATAGAGAACAGGAGAGATATGCTCAATGGAAGAGGTTCTAGTAATTATGCGGGCAGCTGAGTTCTGGACCAACTGAAGTTTATGAAGGAGTTTGTGGGGTAACCCAAATAAAAGAGAATTACAGTAATCAATGCGTGAGGTGACTAGAGCGTGTACAAGAATGGCTGTGGAATTAGATGTGAGAAATGGATGAAGACGGCTGATGTTACGTAGGTGAAAATATGCAGACCGAGTAATATTATTGACGTGTGTTTCAAAAGACAAAGTACTATCGAGGATGACACCCAGACTCTTAACCTGAGAAGATGGAGAGATTATAGAATTATCAATTGAAATTGAAAAGCTATTGGATTTGGACAAATTGGATTTAGTGCCAACAAGAAGAACCTCTGTTTTATCAGTATTCAACTTGAGAAAATTGTGTGAAAACCAGGATTTAATCTCTTCTAAACAATCTGAGAGAGAAGACAGAAGAGTAGAATTTGGCTTGGATGATAAGTAGAGCTGGGTGGCGTCCGCATAGCAATGAAAACTAATGCCATATTTCCTGAAGATGTAACCAAGGGGTAATAAATAAATGATAAATAAAAGAGGGCCCAGAACAGAGCCTTGAGGAACACCAGTGGTAACAGAAGAAGAGTAAGACCTGAAATTTTTGAGCTGAACAAATTGAGTGCGTCCGGAAAGATAGGATCTGAACCAGGAGAGAGGAACACCAGTGATACCTATAGAGAGTAATCTATTTAAGAGAACTTGATGGGAAATTGTGTCAAAGGCTGCACTTAAATCAAGTAAGATAAGTATAGTTAATAGTCCAGAATCAGCTGCCATCAGCAGATCATTAACGACTTTTACCATGGCAGTCTCAGTACTATGCATTGGCCGAAAACCAGACTGGAATTTTTCAAACAGGCTATTTTTTAAAAGGTGAGCATGAATCTGAGATGCAACAACTTTTTCCAAGATTTTTGAAAGAAAAGGTAAATTGGAAATTGGGCGGAAGTTGGAAAAATTGTTAGGATCGGCTCCCGGTTTCTTGAGTCTTGGAGTTATAACAGCAACTTTAAAAGATGAAGGAACAATCCCAGAAGTTAGAGAAGAGTGTATAATATCGGTTACTATACCAGATAAAGTGGATGAGCAGGCTTTAACCAAGTGAGTAGGGAGAGGATCTAACTGACAGGTGGAAGACTTAGATTGTCGTATAAGACATAATATTTCATCAACTGTCAGAAGTTCAAAACTATTAAATGAAGAGAGAGGTGAGTCATGATAAAGCAGAAAAGGCAGATCACATGCCATGCTATTTTGAGGCGTCAATTGTTGATGTATATTGTCAATTTTAGTTGTAAAAAAGGTCATAAATTTGTTACACAAGTCACTAGAGTATAGGTGGGAAGGAGGGGTATCAGGAGGCCGTAAGATGTTATTTACTGTGGTAAACAAGGATCTGGTGTTCCCTTCATCTGACCTAATTATAGCGGAATAATAATTGGATTTAGCAGTCAAAAGAGCATTCTTGTAGGAGAGCATGTGATCTGCGTACATCTGTTCATGAATAGTAAGACCAGTTTTGATGCATAGACGTTCCAAGCGACGTCCCTTAGTTTTAAGTTGCCTCAGTCCTGATGTAAACCAAGGTGCAGAATGAGAAAAATATACAGTTCGAGTTTTTAGAGGTGCAAACTTATCGAACACACAATGCAGTCCCTCATTATAGTGGGAAACTAAGTCATCTGGAGTGAAAAATACATCTCTCATGAGGAAATTATCAAGCCCATCAGAGAGAGCAGATAGATCAATGTTCTTAACATTCCGAAATGAGATGGAACGACCCATGTTGGTTTTTTCTACCATTAAGTTAACACTGAATGATATTAACTTGTGATCTGATGCGGGCAAGTCCGATGCTAGACAGTTAGAAGGGGCTACACCAGAGCAGCAAATAAGGTCAAGAGTATGACCTTTACAGTGGGTCGGAAAATCAACAAATTGTTGTAATCCAAAACTGTCAAGACATAATATAAAATCTCTGGTGAGAGTGTTATTGACATTATCCATGTGTATATTAAAATCACCCAATATAATAACATTGTGAGATGCAGAACACAGTATAGTTAAAAATACAGAAAAGTCATTTAAAAAATTAAATTGCTCCTGGGCGGGCGATAGATAGTAGCTATAACAGTAGGAACAAGTCCATTAATTTGTAAGACAGTGGATTCAAATGATTCATACAAAGGCACAGTTATGGGAGAGACTTTCCATTTCTCATTATAAAGGATCGCAAGCCCTCCTCCTCGGCCAGAGGCACGGGGTTGACAGGTGTAAGCAAAGCCGGGAGGAAGAGTTTGATTAAGATGAGAGAAATCGTGAGGTTGTTGCCATGTTTCAGTCAAGCAGAGGAAATCAAACTTGTTGTCATTCAAGAGATCGTATATAAGAGGTCCTTTATTTGTTAATGAGCGAATGTTGAATAAACCAAAAGTTAGATCGTTCTTAACTGATTTGGTACTAGTTGTCCTGGTTACGTTGGCTAACACACTGTGATCAACAGTCCGTTTTGATTTCTTTGGTGGATGCGAGGTAGATGACCAGAACGATCATATTGGACCAGAATCGTCATAGATACAATTCCGTCGTGACCCGCGATGGATGTACTTCTGCCGAGGATAGTATATAATATCCTGGTGAGACTTAAGGGTCAGCGGAGGTTCGGTGACACAAAATCGCAGTGAGAAAAGTTCTGCCGCTGTATATTGAAATATCGATGTCACTGGATGGTAAATGAAATAAAGTATAATCCACAAGAGAAGTCGGCTGATCCACATTGTTGCAAACAAACTCCTGGATTGACTCCTTGAGAAGTAAGCGACACCAAAGGCCGTGATCAAACCGTCAGCCCAGTTAGAGTTACTGAAAAGTTGAAGTTTTCTATTTGGGAAAAACAGTCCTCAGGTGCAGTTTGTTAAAACGACCAGAGAAATCAGTAATCAAACAACGGAATAAAATAGATGAAGCCGTCAGAGAGCAGCGGCAGCAGTTTGCGCAGACATTCACTCATAAAAGTATTCAGCAGACCCATATATCAACTGTTGGTTTAACTACGTTAGCCAGAACCGAACCGAAACACAATCCACACAATCCACAGAAGGGAAGGCTACCCAACCATACCGAGGACTTACACCACAAATGACAGAGAGAGTGGAGACTCACCTTGCCAGATGTCGGGAAGGATGTGAGTAGGAATGGAGAGGGCTCGTAGTAGCCGATCAGTGTGACAGGATCGCGAAAATGCCAGGGCAGTCGTTCAAAACTTTTAAAGTAAAGAAAGTAATCCAGAAAAGAATCCAGATAATCAGATCTGTTGAAGTCAGTAGAAACGAATCCAAAAACGTATCGGCAGACAGTCGAACAGACAGACGAACAAGCACCAGCGTGAAGCGGCAGCAGTAGCGCGCCAGCGTTCTCACCGTTGTGGGTAGGGTTAGGGTAGAATTAGGGTGTGGTTGTACATTCGCTCCAAGCTCCACTCATTTGCTCTGCAGAGGGGACCTTCTCAGGGCGGAGGGAATAACAACACAAAAATAAATAAATAACACATTTTATATCTGTGGTAAGTTGGATAGTTATGGCAAGGCAGTGGCAGTGGGGTTCCCTTCCAAAGCTGATTTCTTACATAACATGTGCACAAAGTAGTTATTTACCATACAGGCAAAAACTTCTGAACAATTTGTAATGAGTCTTTTTGGGAGTGCAGCATATTATGCATATAAATGCATATTTAATTTCCATAATAATAATAAGTGGTGGACTGTAACAAAGTAGTACAAGTAGTTGTAAATTCACTCAAGTAATTTGTTTTGAACATTAATAAGTAGATAATAGTTCTTCAGGAGGAGTGACAGAATTAATTAGTTATTGATTAGCTAACTGTTATTTAACATAATCATAAAATTCTATTACATATTGATTAGTTAACATATCTTCCTTAGTAGTTAATAGTAGTGCCTTAAGTGTTAATGAAGAATTACCTATTCTTTAGTAATTCCTTATTAGTTATGCAATAAGAAAGAAACAGTAAGAAACAGTATTCTAAAGTGTTACCCTTTACATTAGCACTGTTTTGGACTGATTGTTTGAGTGAATTTGATTACTGGATCACTGAAAATTTCCCTAGAGTTTAATGGCTTAAGAACCCCTTAGCATTCCTAAGGTCTCTTTTGAAAGGTATGTGTACCACAGGCAGTACAGTGGAACGCTAAAAGGTTAAAATGGTCTGATCACAAACAGAAGCAGATCAGGTTAAAGAGTTAGAATGGAAATTTCCTCCTACCAGGTTTACAGGTGCTTGTAGACAATCAGTGTGATAAACTCCTGACTTCTAAGATCATCTAACTGTGTAAATTACATTAATGACACAGCTTCATGTATATTTGTAATTTATTTGCGTTAATTGCATTAAATTATTTTGTACATTGTGTACATTTTGTATTCTGTACATATTAAGTACTGTATAATGTACAACTGTATAAATATAAAAATGTATTTACATGATAGTTATTATTGCCCAATGCCTGGGTGGCATAAACACAATAAGGATATAGCTCTGGGGGTCCACTCATGATCTACTCATCTACTAGATCTACTCACATCTGATATGGTAGCTGACCCAAACCAGACAGTTAAAAAACAGATTCAATGACAGCTGAGTAAAACTGTGTCATCTGTGCCTGTGGCAGATTAAACTTCTTCAATTGATGAAAGATGTACAACCTCTGCTGGGCTCTTTTTCGCAATCGAGTCTATGTGAGTGTCCCAATTCAGGTACTGAGAGATGGTGGTACCAAGGAACCTAAATAACTGTGTGGCCACAGTGCTGCTCATAATGGGGAGTGGGTTTGTCCTGAAGTCTACAGTCATTTCCACTGTTTTAAGCATGTTCAGCTCCAGCTTGTTATGACTGCACCAGACAGTCAGTTCCCACTCGGTCAGTCACATTCGACGTTACGTCGACTGTAGCGTACATCAGCCATCAGGGTGGTCTACGCTCCCGTCACATGTCGCAACTCACCCGCCATCTCCTCCTTTGGAGTCAGCGCCGACTCAGGTTGCTGCGTGCCACCTACATCCTGGACGAGCTCAATCGTGCAGCCGACGCACTCTCACTACAGCTCACGCTCCCGGGGGAGTGGAAACTCCACCCCCAGCCGGTCCAGCTGATCTTGAGCCGATTCGGGGAGGCATAGGTGGACCTGTTTGCCTCTCAGGAATCCACCCACTGCCAGTTGTTTTACTCCCTGACCGAGAAGACCCTCGGCACAGATGCACTGGCACACAGCTGGCCCCGGGGCCTGGTAAGTATGCGTTTCCCCCAGTGAGCCTTCTCGCACAGACACTGTGCAAGGTCAGGGAGGACGAGGAGCAGGTCTTGCTAGTTGCGCCGTACTGGCCAAACCGGACCTGGTTCCCAGAACTCCTTCCTTCAAGATGGTTTGGAGCGGAGGCTGTCCCCCTCCACCTTGAAGGTTAATGTGGCCGCCATCGCAGCACATCACGATGTGGTTGATGGCAAGTCACTAGGAAAGCAAGACCTGGTCATCAGGTTCCTCAGAGGCGCCAGGAGGTTAAATCCCCCTAGGCCTCGCCTCATTCCCTCTTGGAACCTCTCTGTCGCCCTGACGGGCCTACGGAGAGCTCCGTTCGAGCCCCTTGAGTCAGTTGAGCTGAAACATCTGTCTTTGAAGACAGTGCTCCTGACTGCGCTTGCCTCCTTCAAGAGGGTTGGGGACTTGCAAGCATTTCCGGTCAGCAATTCGTGCCTGGAATTCTGGACAAACTACTCTCACATTATCCTGAGAGCCCGGCCTGGATATGTGCCCAAAGTTCCCACCACTCCCTTCCGGGATCAGGTGGTGAACTTGCAAGTGCTGCCCCCGGAGGAGGCAGACCCAGCCCTTGCGTTGCTGTGTCCCGTTCGTGCTCTGCACGTTTACATGGACTGCACACAGAGCTTCTGAGGCAGCCAGACGTGGCGGAGGCATCCGACGCTAGGTCCAGTACTCGTGTGTCTGCCTGGTTGGTCTACCCTTGTACTGGGCTAGATGCCCATATGCTGTGATTCCCTGCAGGTAATCCCATATGTGTTTGTCCACGTGTCATTCCCTGCCCGGCTTCGCTCTGCCCTGTATCTGAGTGCTAGAGTTCCTCCCGGAAGGTAGGACCTACATCAGAGATCTTCCATATGCGTTACTCTCCCCAGGCCAGTCCATATGTGTTTTCCACACGTCACCTCCCTTCCTTTCCCCTCCTCGGGGAACACTTTCCTGGTGTTTTGGTCATGGCTGAAAAATGTGGGAATTGAGTCCCGAAGCACTCTTCCCCGGGGTAAGGAACAGCTGCTTTGACCTTCTCCATTGTATCGCCCTGTCCTCTCCATCCCACTGGTATGGGAGACATTCCTTGTCTTACTCTGGGCGCTGGAGGGTTACGAGTATGGGCCGCACTTGCATTGGGCAAGCTACATCTTGCCAACATCTGCCTCCCTAACACTCGTAACGTGGTTCAGTTGCTATGGCGCTTTCCACTGGACCCCATTACGTCAGTATCGATGTAACGTCGAATGTGACTGACTGAATGGGAACGTCTAGGTTACTATTGAAACCCCTGTTCCCTGAAGGAGGTAACGGATACCTATCTCAGCTTCTCAGCAAAAATATGAAGTGTGCCGGCCTTATTTATACCTGGATGCTGGGGGTGTGGTCCGGCATGTAAATCTCACTGGCCAATTCCCATTGGCTTGTTTTATATCCTTTGGAGGTGATTGGGCTCCCAAGCGAGACCCCATTACGTCAGTATCAACGTAATGTCTCCGTTCTCTCCTTCAGGGAACGGGGGTTACAATAGTAACCTAGACATTGTCCAACGTCCTGTCTGTATGCAGACTCATCACCATTTTGGATGAGGCCAATGACTGTAGTGTCATCTGCAAACTTCAGGAGCTTGACAGAGGGGTCTTTTGCAGTGCAGTTATTTGTTTATAGGGAGATTGTGGGGAGAGAACACATCCCTGTGGAGCACCAGTGCTGTTTGTGCAGGTGTTGGAAGTGAATTTTCCCAGCGTCACAAGCTGCTGCCTGTCTGTCAGGAATTTGATGACCCACTGACAGATGGAGGTGGGCACAGAGAGCTAGGTCTGATTAGTCAGGAGGATATATCTGGGATGTGCTGTCCACAAACAGGATCCTTGCATAAGTCGCTGGTTTGTCCAGATGTTGTAGGATGTAGTGTAGTCCCATGATGACTGCAACATCCATGGATGGTAGCCTGTTTGTAGAAGGCTTTATCCCCACTCCTGTAGGCATCTACTTTGGCCTGATGAAGCTATTTGAGTTTTGCAGTGAATCATGGCTCGTTGTTGTTAAATAAGTCCTGGTGGGAACACACACAACCTCAAAAAAAAAAAAAAAAAAAAAATTGGTGTAGAGTGTCACGGTGTCACTGAGTTCACTGAGCCAGATCATTGGCTGTGGCTTCAAAAACACCTCAATCAGTGCAGTCAAAACAGGCTTGTAACTGCCACTTCATTGGTCTAAGGTCTTTACAGTCCTTACTACAGGCTTAGAAGATCTAAGTTTCTGCCTGTAGCACAGGAGAAATTGAACCAAACATTGATCAGAGTCCCAAAGCAGCCCAGGGGACAGAGTGATACACATCCTTTAAAACAGTGTAGCAATGGTTCAGTATGTTACAGTTCAGTATGTTCAGTTAGGGCAACACATTTTCTTTAACACTGTCACATCTGTACACCAGCCTTCATTGATGTAAAAACATAATCTGGTGCCTCTCATTTTCCTTGACAACTCTGCGATGCAATCCGCATCTGAACAGCTCTGAAAAGCCTGTAAGATTCCGGATGTGTTGTCCGGAATGGCTCTATTAAACCAGGTTTCTGTGAAGCAATGAGTTTACGAAGTCCTTGTTTGTTTGGGTGAGAAGTAATCGTTTGTCTGTTTTGTTTGTGAGGGAGTGGAGATTTGCCAGATGACAACTCAGTAGTGGGGTCCTAAACCCTCATTGTCTGAATTTCACCAGCACACCAGCATGCTTCTCTCGTTTACGCCTCTTGGAACAATTGTACAGGATGGCAGCTTCTCTGACTAGAATGTCTAGTAAAAAGTCTGAACACTCAAAAGTCTGCAAAAGGTCTAGGAGTTTGGTCTTAGTAAAACTGATTGGAAAAAAGTTACTTAAAACAGGACAAACAAACAAAAAGAGTAAACGTACTGAAGAGCTCCAAACAGAGGCAGCCATCCCCAGCAACATCTTATTATATCTCTTAATCTTGTTATATCTCTTCTATATCTCTTCATTTGTCCAAAGAGGCCGCATAGGCATACTTGAAGTATAGTAACACGACACAGCATCAAAATCCAGGCAGGAGGAGGCAACTGAAAGGGTTTGCAAATCTCCTAACCTCTTAACTCCCCAGAGCTGTGTGGAGTACCCGTTTATGATGGAAGTAGACTTTCTTCAGCTTATGCTCATCAGTCCCGTTCACTGCCATTATAAAGCTCGGATGCGTTAGGATATTTATTAAAATATCTCAGAGAGTGTTTATCAGAAAAAGAGAAAGACATATACACCTAGGATGGCTTGAGGGTGAGTAAATCTTGGGCTAATTTTCATTTGAAAGTGAACTAATCCTTTAAGCAACAGTAAAAACTGAGCACCCACATAGCTACAATAACCTTATAATGCAATAATGTGATGCGGCCGCTCTAATAACGGACAAAACATAAATCTCCAACTTGTTCTGCATGGTAAAACACCTCTTAACTCCATTTGAGCATTATTTTGGTAAAATGTTAATAATATAATGACATAAGTACCTGACCATACATAAAGTCACAACACTAACTTTGACAACAAGGCATTTAATTATTTAAAAAATAGGACTAAATTTTTAATAGTTCTGCAATTTTCACTGTTTTCAGAACACACCATGCTGGATATAACTTGCCATGGTGGCATATCCTTGGATAAACTCCTGAGATCCAACAGCTAATGCCAGGACATTGCCTTACCTAGGATGCCTTGACAACTGAGTGCAGGCATTTCACAAACATTGGATGTGTCAATGTCACATTTGCATAGGCTATACTATTTGAATTCATGATTGGTTGACTGCTAAATTAAAAAACAGAATGATAAAATAACGTTATTAACTGGTTAATGGTCATTTTAAGCAAGTTTTAAAATAAAACCTTTTTATGTTCAAAATGATTAATTATTTTTAACACTAACAATGTTTTTGTTTATGTTTTTTGTTTTTGTTTTTGTTTCTTGAACTGAGTCAGAGCCCTGAATCCAGTATTACAATAATTCAACCTTAGATTGTGTAGAAAGCTGGATTTTCTCCTGCAAATCTCAACTTTACTCTTTTATTCACAGGCAATACAGTTTAGCATGGGGGAACCACGAGACATTGTTGGAGCAGACAGCAGATGCCATGCAGACGGGGCTAATGACAACAGTCAGAGAAAATGCCTTGAGCAAGATGTGAATCTCTGAATTTCCATCCATGGTGCAGAATAGATACAACTGAGCCACCCACCCATCCAAGTCTTCGTTGTTTACCATCATTGAGAAGATACAGTATATGAACCAAAGCTGGGGAATAAAGGCTGAGGCTGTGTAATTAAATATGAATTGGGAGCCACACTGGATCTAAATTGATTAAGTGATTTTAGTCAACTATGAGGGTGAATCAGCGTTGATTGTAGAAGTAATTAAATTAGAATATTAATGGGATTTGCAACAAGCAATTTTTAGTTCCAGAGTATTTCAGGCATGATTTCAGACTGTCCTCCAAATATGCCATATTATTTAGTGGTAATCTGCCAAATATCAGGCTAATGTCAACCTTGAAATGATATTGTGCTTTGCGGCATTTAACACAAACATGCCTCCGGTGGCATTTTTCATATTTCAAGAGCTGTGAAAGAACC
Organism: Chanodichthys erythropterus; assembly: GCF_024489055.1. NCBI lineage: Eukaryota > Metazoa > Chordata > Actinopteri > Cypriniformes > Xenocyprididae > Chanodichthys > Chanodichthys erythropterus. The sequence goes on from NC_090235.1 coordinate 35,099,521, forward strand.
ACTATTTCTGTGAACCGTTTAAAAGCGGAACCGAGTTGTCAGACAACAAAATGTCAGAAGCTGTTTTCTTCTCCCTTTAATCGCTAAACCATTTTCACTACTGTGTTTGTAGCTGGATCAGCAAATCATTTTAAAGAGCAACAAAGAAGCCCTAAGCCATCAACAGAAGAAGAAAGACAGGGTAATATAAACTGATCTGCCTGACAAGCTTTCAGCAGATCTGCTTTAAACCACAAACTACATACTGCCAGGTATATTATCTAGCCTGCAGACAAAAGCTATGTCTCAAACTTGATGAGTGCTGCCTACCTAAACATTAAATGCACTTATGATGCCCAGAAATATAGGTTTATTTGAGATTGCAAGCACCTTGATAAGAGTGAAGAGAGGAGGAACCTAAAAAGTAGAAGGGGTTAGGCTAACTTTGACAGTTAGCCCCTGCTGGTAGATACTGTAATTACACCATTCTGAGGACATTCTGAGGAGCATCTTTTCCATTGATGGACATTATGTATTCTGACTAAATAAATGTGTAATCACTCTGGGTGCTTCACAGATGGAAGGCTGCATCCTAGTGAGGCTGTCCTTCCTAGTCCAGTCCCTGGAAGGCTTGTAAGCTAGAGTCCTCCTCAGCATTAAATGCTAGAATGAGACGGTCTTGAAAGTGCGCTTGGCTGCATCATAAATGTGGAATGTGTGCAAAGGATTGTGGGTAATTATAGGACATGAGGTATACACTTGATGTATCCTTTAAAAGGATCCTTCAAACTGGGATATCATTTGACAGTTTCATGACATAGCAGCCGAGATATGCAGCCTTAGGATGCAACCTTCTGATTGAGAAGCACCCATAGTCATTTACTGTGTAGGTGGCTAACTAAGGTTTTAAGCCCGGGATACACTGCATGATTTTAGCAATCCTATAAGATCATTATAAATCACACTGTGCGACATGGATCTATTAAACTTGAGCATGACATGCATGTAGACTGTACAATGATGACACCTGTTGACTCGTAGGCTACGTAACCCGTGTGTAACCCCTCTACCCAGGTCCTACTCACCCCACTCTGCGCGGGCCTCAAACCTGGGTCTCCGGCGTGGGAGTCGGATGCTCTAACAAGGAGGCTGAAGGCTGCAAACTCTAGCATCACTCACTAGAGCATCTCTTGAGATCAGAGGAGTGAGGTTTACTTGCACAGCGACTACTAGCCTCTTCTACATATAGAAGAATAAAACGTCATCAGCATGCGCTAGTGGTAAACAAAAAGGCCATGTTGAATCACACTTTGGCAGTGTTGTAGTTTGCTGAAAATGAAAAAGGAAGCGTCAAAAGAAGAAGAGAAAAGAGCTTGAGGTAAACAAAGATGGCTGTTTTCCTGGTCTTGCGACCAAAGATAGCCTACGATCATTTACTGACAGTGTCAGAGATTCAGCATGATCAACGCACAGTGTGTTTGCTGCTACGACCTACGTCTACTAACCAGCCAATAAAAATGCGACATGAAATCAACACGACGTTGTTAAAACTTAAAACTGCTTACCTCAATCTCTTTTCCCTTCTTCTTTCGCTGCTTCCTTTTTATTTTCAGCACACATAAAAACTACAACTGCCAAAGTGTGATTCAACATGGTGTTTTGTTTACCACTAGCGCATGCTGATGACATTTTATTCTTCTATAGAAACTTGCATCGTAGCCTACAAGTAAACAGGTGTCATCATCGTACAGTCTACATGCATGACCTTCCCAAGTTTAATAGATACATGTCGCACAGTGTGATAAAGTAATGATCTTATAGGATTGCTAAAATCGTGCAGTGTATCCCCGTCTTTAGACACAGACAAAAGAAGACACTGTCAGTCTTTCATTCATCAACATTTGCTGCTGTGTCATGAATAATACTCTACTGTTCCTCTCAGCAAAGACATGATAAATAAGATAAATGTATGTTCTGAATCAGAAGTGCTCAATCATCCTCCTGGATGTCTCCCACACATCTGCAATGGCTAATTATTGGCTTCTCTTGCTGGCTTAATTTGCAGCAGGTGTATTAGTGTAGAGTTGGATCTAAACCAGGTACATGAATCTCTCTGGTAGATCTCCAGGAGCAGAACTAAAGCCGAGTTCAGACTGCACGATTTTAGCCCCGATTTTGGCTCGCCGACAGGTTTTGAGAAATTGCCGACAAATGCCCGAAATCACTGAATGAGCAAAGATGCGATCTGAGAGAATCGCCGACCAGTCGCTGATGCCCGTGAGATATTTGGCATGCTAAATATCTGGACCTGTCGGCGATTCAAAATCCTGCTGTGTGAAAAGTGTTCTGACTGAAAACTACATCGGCGATGACCGACAGCCAATGAGAGAGCAAGATACAGAGCAGCGGCGAGTTTGGGGAGGAGTTATAGACAACTCTCGTTGCACAACACACAATCCTTGTTCCTCGCGTCTCCCCAACCATTTCCTCCTCCATATTCTTCTTTTTCTTGTTTTAACTGCAAATCAGCGCACAGGCAATTCGTATTGCAAGCTTCTTGCGGGCTACCATTTTTAATAACAATCCCAGTCTCACGTGAGAACTCCGGTCTTGCACGTGTAATATCGCGTTGTTTCCTTCTCTCGTGTTTGGTTTTGAAACGTAGTTTGCTTGCCAGACAGAGTTGTCGTTGATTCTTCCTATTGTAAAGTCATGCAGTGTGAAACCTTATGTCGCCGATCCATCGTGCAGTGTGAACACAGCAGCGACTGAATGCTGGCCAAGATAGTCATGCAGTGTGAAAAGATCCGACTACTTTGAAAATCGTGCAGTCTGAACTCGGCTTAAGAAAAAAGGTTTTACAGTCTCTTAATAAGTTATACAAAATAATAGCAGGGGTTCTATTGTAGTCTAGATGCTTTTTTTTTTTTTTTTTTGCAGACATGTTTATTGAAATATCTAACTTTTTAATGATTCCCAAAGCCTTCATAATCAAGTTAAGGTGTGTCTGGGGTGGATTTAATCTACATGAACAAGACTGAGCAGCCCTGCTATAATGTATCATCAAAAACTCATCATACTGCAGCCATCTCAAGACCCATGCAGTGAAAATGGTTCTAAGTAAGAGGACAAGAAGAGGCTTATTTACTGCAAAGAGCCATTAAGAGGAGGTCGGAAAAGGATCGACTTTTCCATCTCTCTCCTGCAGATTCTAACTTTAATGTTTGCAACCGCTCTTACCTTACCTCTTGCCTGCTCTTACTCAGATTTAAAATAGCAAGAGATCTCGAATGCCACATAATGTTTATGATTTTTCTTTTATTGCTTTTTTATTTTGTAAGTTTGTGTTTTTAATTTTGTAATATCTTCCTTTTTATGCTGCATTTTTCTCGTTTAGAACTCTTTTAGAAAGAGATGATTTGCTGACTTTTACATGATCATTTAAACAACAACAACAACAACAACAAAAGTTTGTTCTCCCAAACGTTTTACGAACTGTGTCAAGAGATGTGGAATGCCTCATTTCTTTAACTTTAATTGTTTTCATTTTTATATTTTTGTATTTATTTTTTCATTCGATGTTCTGTTTGATACGCTTGCAATTGCAAACTATCATAGGCTACTCAAATGTAATTTTTTACTCGTTAAAAAGAACAAACAGGAAGGAAATGAGAACTGCTTTATGTGTTTTCAAAGATTGGACAATCGGTTTGCCTCAACAATCTGTGCAGCAGCTGACTGATGTTTTTTTTTTTTTTTTTTTTTTTTTTTTGGTGAATAACCACATAGAGGCGCCATAGCTCTTCCTCTGCACACTTGGTTCATCTCTAGAGTTGTAAGGGGGTTTAATAGTTTGTCGTGACGTCAGCGGGCAGATCTGGGGTCTGTGCTGCGCGTCTCTGGTTGAAACTCAGTGGCGCAGCAGCAGGATATTTACAACACTCTACTACACTCACTGACTGTATTTCACCTGTCTTTACCTGCTGGACTAAACGCTGCCATGAACCTGTCTGCTGTTCTGCTGTTTCTCATCGCCAGGGTCTGTGCGGAAAGTCTGGAGGGGCCAACAGGTAAGACACGAGTGTTTCAGAGACTTTGATTTCATACAACCATAGAGTCCAAATCAGTATACTCACACACAATCTGTCCTGGGAATTCCAGAACAATCAAATCTGACTTCGGAAGCTTTTTAATATCTTGTGCATGAGCTGGAAAGTTTGAGTTCCTTAAACGTTTAATAGAATATGTTTGTATAAAGAAATGAGATAGATATATCAGAGTTTTGATAAGTGTTGAGTTTTTATAGGTCTTATTTACCATTAATGGTTTGAAATGGGAGTGTATATGGAGCTTATGAACATTAATCTTTCGGATATGAAAAATCTTCATGATTCAGTTCTGAGAATGATGTGAAGACTAGGCTAATATTAAATTATGACATGAGTTTAGTGCAATATTTCGATTGGCGTTATAAGTTCAAAATAACTTAAATATGAACTTGGCAGTGTGAATATGAAGCTATATTTCATAAATGCTCAATCCATCTGTAAGGATTTACTTGCTTTTACTCATTAAAAAAGAAAAGTTCTCCTGAATGTAAATTCTGTTATCATCTAAGATACTCACCCTCATGTTGTTCCAAAACCATATGACTTTCTTTCTTGTGTGGAACGCTGAAGAAGATGTCGGGTAGATTTGAGAGTCTCAGACACTATTCATTTCCATTGTATAGAAAAAAATGCAATGAAAGTAAATGGTGACTGAGACTGTAAGCAGCCTAACAATTCTTTTTGTTTTCCATGGTGAAGAAAGAAAGAAGGCTTGGAACAATATGAAGATGAAAAAATATTCAATTTTGAGTGAATTATTTGTTAAAGAAATTCCGTGCTCACTAATGAACTGACAACAACAACAACAAAAAACGATATACGTAATAATAATAAGAAGAAGAAATGAGAAACATATAGCTTATCATTTAATAAATATAAATCAAAATCTAATATTTTGTGGCATTAAGTTGTCTCGCTATTTATCCATCCACTAATTACTATTAGACAAATCTGTTTATTCATTCATGGATTCATGGCTGTTCTAGATTAAATCTAGTATTTCATTTTGGTTCAGACTCTGTAAGTAACGGAATATGAAGAGATATGCCCTGAGGATCAGCTTCTGTCAGACTCCTGTATATTGCTTCAGTATTTACATTTTTCTGCTTGTTTAAAGTCTCTTGCCTTAACTTTCATGACATCAAATATGATCGCTGTAGCTGTTCTTGCTTTGCTTGTCAGGTTGTGTTGTGATTTGTGGAGGTATTTTTGAGCTCCTGGATCAGTTGCAACTCTGAACATATCAAATAAATGTGTGAAGACTGTTAAACTGCAAAAATCCTTCCTTCCTTCCTTCCTTCCTTCCTTCCTTCCTTCCTTCCTTCCTTCCTTCCTTCCTTCCTTCCTTCCTTCCTTCCTTCCTTCCTTCCTTCCTTCCTTCCTTCCTTCCTTCCTTCCTTCCTTCCTTCCTTCCATCCATCCATCCCTCAAACCACTTGTCCTATGTAGTGTCATGAGGATGCTAGGGCCGTAGTTAATGAATTTCATTAGACAAATTCAACTCAGAAATGATCTGAACCTTACAAATGATTTTCATATATGTAACCTTATGTATTGATTCAGTCATTATAATAAATGCATTGACTTGGGGAAAAAATTAATTTAAATGTTAGCACATGAAGCACATTTTAGCATGCAAAACATTTTTTTTTTTTTTGTGCATGCCATGCAGTTTTTTTTGTTTACTATTAAGCAAATTAAACAGCCAAACATTAACATAATTCTGCTCCGTCTATTCGGTGGCATTTATATTTTGTCAGAATACACGTTGGTCTGTTTACTGACGGATTTCGGGGAGCTTACTGCATGTATTGCGATGTTAAAGTCGATTTTTCTGTGTCTTTGAAGCATCCTTCATACTGTCAGATTACAGCATCACACAGTGGGGTGTGTGGGAGGTAATGAGACCTGAGTGCAAGTTCACTTCACTGACACTCTGACAGCGTGTGTGTATGTGTATGTGTGTGTGTGTGTGGCTGCGATTGGGGGCGAGAAAGGTTAGAGAGGGTCTCTCACTGCAGTAATCCAAATGAAAGTGAGTGGGCATTTCAGAAAATGTGTTCAAGGACACAGAGGGGTTGCACACTAGGCACTGCCAGGTTTTAAAGGAATAGTTCATGCCAAAATGACAATTCTGTGTTGTAATTAAACCTGTATGCTTTTATTTTTTCAGCATTTTATTCATACAGTGACAAGTTCATAGTTACCATGGCTGTCAAAATACAGGAAAAGTAGTCATTATGACTTTCTATTCCAAGTCCTCTGAAGCCATACAGTTTAACTATTTATTTTTTTTTTTTTTGTAGCTCTGAAATCTCATCCTTCATTCAGCATATTTAAAGACAACTGCATTCTCACATCAGTTTTTCATGGGGCTTTGGTCATGGTGACATCAAAACTGGCAAGGCCTGTCAGCATGCACCTTTTAAAATTGGACGTGAATGAGATTTCAGGGAATGGAACAAGGTAATCATGACAGAATTTTCCTTTAAAAGCCGAACGTACTGTGAGTTCTTCCCTACTAAGCAAATACAGTTTGCTCACTTGCATATCTACTTTGAATTACACTCTTGATTTAGTACCAAATATTGCTCTTTTTCACTGTCTTTTGACATTTACAGTTAAAAAAACACCCAATATGCCTTTACTATGTAGCAAACGAGTGAAATAATTCTTTGCCGTATGCTGTTGTGCTTTGGCCGCTTTTAAAGGAAAAGCTTTCAGATTTGCTTGTGATAAACACCATATGTGTCATTAAACTGCCATTTAAAGAATAAGGCATAGCAATAAAAGAGAGGCTTTTCCTATTTGTCATAAAAATAATAATAATGTATCATATATATATATATATATATATATATATATATATATATATATATATATATATATATATGTATTCATTACCTGATTCTGTGGAATACTTGAATGTGATTGGTCAGTGGTGACATTTGCAGTCAAATATTAGCATAATGAACACTAAACTGTATAACTGACTGTTGCCCCAGGCATGGCTTCGCTAGTGTTATGTTTCTTGTTTTACTGTACTCTCTTTTCCTCTCACATAAAACAATTTACACAAAAATCAATGTTTCACATAATTTATTGAGTACGTAAACATTTCCAAATGCAATTCTAACAATCTGTTTATCCACTTTTCTTCCACTTCCACTGCCATTGGTTGAATAAACAGATACAGATACCAAACTCACGCCATTTGTTGAGACAGTGTCAGGCTAGTTGGGATATTGAAGTGTTTTTACAGTTTTTTTTTCAGTGAAAACAATATGCAGATATGCTTCTGCACATTTAGCTGGGATAGGAGAATGTATTTTAACATCAAAAAAATAACACAAGTCAGCTTTAAGTCCTACAAAATACGGTTTAGCCATCTGATATACTTTTTGCATGACACTGAGATGTATTCAAAGCACCAGGAGACGTTAGATATAAAGGGATAGAGAGATGGGTAGAAAACTACAGAAGAAAGAATTGTACTAGAGCAGTGTCCTGAACCCCCCAGCTACCCACCAGAGTCAGCAGAAAAGAGCAAGAGTAGGTGGTTGATATTATGAAGGAGGGCAGCAGAGGGCAATCGCTGGGCTATTCATTCTTTCAAACGCTTTCACTCAGTATACAGCAGCCTTACTGTCTTTGAGGCTTTGAAGGCATCGCACTCATGCTGCACACAGTTCCAATTTGTTGTTCAAATCCGGTCTTTAGAACTGACCGTGCTGAAATTGAATCTTTGTTCAGAGTATGTTTTTAATATTTTGGAATATCTACATCAGATGGCATAATTATAGCAAGCAAGTAAAACTTATGATGCAACTTGATATAATTAATTTTTTTTGCAATGAAAGTGCAATACTGTATATGCGACCCTGGACCACAAAACCAGTCATAAGGGTCAATTTTTTGAAATTGAGATTTATATATCATCTGAAAGCTGAATAAATATTTGGTCGAGATACAAATATTTGAAAATCTGGAATCCGAGGGTTAAAAAAAAAATCGAAATATTGAAAATTTCGCCTTCAAAGTTGTCCAAATAAAGTCCTTAGCAATTCATATCCACTCACAAAAATACATTTTGATATATTTACAGTAGGAAATTTACAAAATATCTTCATGGAACATGATCTTTACATCCTAATGATTTTTGGCATAAAAGAAAAATCGATAATTTTGACCCATACAATGTTTTGTTGGCTATTACTACAAATATACACATGCTACTTATGACTGGTTTTGTGGTCCAGGGTCACATATACTGTAAAAAATCAAAATTTGAGAAAACTTAAACTTTAGCAGATTTTTCTCAACTAGTTTTTGTAGGAGAATTTTATTTTTCTCAACTCTTTGTTGTATAAACTGAATACAAGAAGTTGAGAAAACTCAAATCTGCTGAAGTTTGTTGCCTTAAAGTTTTAAGTTTTCTCAACTTTTTTTGTTTTTTTGTTTTTTTAGAAAAAAGAAAATACTTATATCCAATAAGGAAACATTAAAAAATCCCAGTAAAAACATTTTTAATGCTACAAAAAAACAAAAAACAAAAAAACAAAAACAAAAAAAAAATCACGGTTTCCAATATCAAACAGTTTTCAACATTGATAATAAGAAGAAATGTTAATTGAGCACCAATATCAGCATATAAAGATAGACAGATAGACTCAAAATTGGATTAGAAAATAATCCATATCACAAAAATAATCCAATGCAAATATTATAAAATGTGACATTAAAAAAAAGTGTATAAATCACTCTTTTTTTCTAAAGTAACACTGTCCAACAGCGACACTGGGTAAAGTTACACTGGGAGTCCGTGTCTCTCTTGCCTCCCCTGAGTCCAGTGAGTTTATCAGAACCCCTAAAGCATGCTGTGGGTTTGATGGGGTAATTGAGAATGAATGGGGGTAGGTCACATGAGAGGGGGCAATAAATGATCGACTTGAAGCAGCGCTGCACAGACCGATCGGTGTGTGACATCAAAGTACCGGGAGGGTGATTAGAGAGTAGACGGCTCCATATGCTTTCAAAACGCTCTCGTGGTACTTTGATGTCACACACCAATCGACCTGCGCAGCGTTGCTCCAAGTCAATCACACCTAAAGCCTCCATCGTGCTGTGATTGAATTTGATTGGTTATAATTGGAAATGATTGGTTCGTGAGATAAACCCTGACTCTTGTTTTCATGCATGTTCCGCGTTCGTGAATGATCATGCTGTGACAGTGCTGCTGTGTTTGCATGTGGGAGACTTGTCTTGTCATAACGTGTTGCTTCACGCTCATTTTTTGCTGCTGTGCAGAATGCGCACTGATCATCTTCACTTGTGCAGGCTGTGCGTCACCTTCTTGTCCTGCATCTGAATAGACAGCCCTGAGAGATCTCACACCACTGCATCCCTGTGCTGTGCTCACCTGCAAGGCATCATGGGATAGCACGCAGGGCCTGTCAGCTCTCACATCCAAATGCTGTCACTACATTGTTGCTTTTGCTGCTCCCAGAAGCCATTACAGAACAGATGGTGTTTTGCCTGCAGGGTTTGCCCACTCTGTCAGATCCCGTCACCTGGTGTTTAGGTGCCCACCCGCCCCTCAGCCACATACCTTCCTCACAACTCCATCACCAGGGCAACACTTTTTTATGTAAAGGGAGCCTTTAATATCTCAGATTTTATTTTCTCTTAGCATTCAGATATTAGGAATAGAGGCATCAGCAGATGAGGATAAAAGAATAAAAGACTGACTATAGATCTCAAAATGGGATAATTAACATTAAGATGTGAAAACAGTAATGCAATATGCATTTCATGAAACTACAAATCATGCAAATGGTTAAAGTGTTTTTTTTTTTTTTTTTTTTCATCATCATAGTTATAACTTTTGCTTGGCAATGAAAAGTAGGGCCATGGTAGGGCCACCTATTAACCACTCAGAACACCTTAGCAACCAAATAACATGCCCTGGAAACTTCCCAGAACAACCTAGCAACCACATGCTCATAACCACTCAAATTACCATGACAACTACCTGCAACCACTAACGACACCCTAAAACCACATAGTAACATGCTAAAAATAATCAAAAAAGCTTAGTAACTGCATGGCATGGCCTAGCAAACACACAGAACACACTAACAACCACATAGTAAAGTGCTTAAACATTCAAAACACCTTAGCAACTACATTGCATTGCACTAGCAACCACCACAATACCCTAGTACAAACTGCACCATTGTGCGTAACCACTCAAAACACCTTAGCAAATGCATAGCAGCACCCCAGAAATCACATAGAACATCATAGCAACCACATAGCAATCTACTTATAACCACTCAAAATAATTGAACAACTACTTGTAACCTTGCACCAACAACACCCTAAAAACAGTAACATGCTAAAAACATTCATAATACTGTACCTTAGCAACTGCATGATATGACCTGGCAACCACCAAGAACACCCTCACATCCAATTAGCAATGTGCCAAAACACTCAAAACACATTAGCAATTGCATAACAATATAAAAGAATCACTCAAGACATCTTAGAAAACAACTAGAAGTGCTTTGGCAAGCATTAAGAATACCATAGAGGCCGCATAGCTACATATCACCTCAGCAACTGCATAGCAGTGCACTACCAACCAACTAGAACACCCTAGCAACCACATAGCAATGTGTTCATAACAACTCAAAATAGCGTAGCAACTACCTGCAACCACAAACAACATTGTAAAACTCAATAGTTACATTCTAAAAACACTCAAATCATCTTAGCAACCATATAACATTCCCTGGCAACCACGCAGAACACCCTAATGACCATACAGCAACATGCTAAACACTTAAATCTAGCAACCACCCAGAACATCTTAGAAATGACATACTGCAGCAACATGATAAAACATAAAAAAACACTTTCACATCTGCATAACTAGCAACCTAGCAACCACCACAACACCCTAGCAACCACATAACTCATAAGCACTTAAAATACCTTAACAGCCATTTACAACCAGCAACAACACCTTAAAAAACACATAGTAACATGTTAATACACTAAAAAAACCCAAAAAATCTTAGCAACCACATGGGAAGGAGCAAGAAACACCTTAGCAAACACATAGTAACTCCTTGGCAATCATTGAGAATACAGTAAAAGCATGGCCATATGCAGGGTTTTAGAAAAATCAAGGTCCAAAAACTGACAAATGACTGGCCTAACCACAATTTATAAACACACTTGTCAAAGCCACATTTATTTTCTGTCATTTTGACATTGACAAGCACTGTTAGACTAATCAACTGATCAGCTTGAAAGCACTAATATACAGTTATTATTAGGCAATTATTTCACGACTTTTATTAGGCTATACCTCAAAAAAATACAGAGGGCCGATCAGCTTACCAACCTCATAGCAACCATGTTGGGTTTGTTTTATGGGGACTTTTTATAGGCATAATGAGTTTTATACTGTACAAACTGAATATTCTATCCCCTAACTCTACTCCTAAACTTATATTTCACAAACAAAACAAAACAAAAACAAAGAAAAAGTTCTGCATTTTTACGTTTTCAAAATACATTGTTTAGTATGATTTATAAGCTGTTTTCCTTATGGGGTCCAAAAATGTCACTTACACAGACAAAGATTTCTGGTATTGCCATCCTTGTGGGAACATTTTGTGGAACCGGTGGCTGGTCCCCACAATGTAGGTGAACTCAGGTTTATATTACATCATGGGGACATTTGGTCCCCACAATGTAATATAAACACACACACACACACACACACACACACACACACACACACACACACACACACACACACACACACACACACACACACACACACACAGACCCTCTTCTAGCTGGCAAATTGGATGAACTCCAGTTGCCACCGTGGCAACATAGAAAGTATGAGAATTAGAGAGTGCTAGGACTCCTGAACTGCAGGAGACACTGGTACCCTCAGTGCCCCCTTACACTCATTGCTAAAACACACACACACACACTTGAAAAAACACAAAACTCACCTTGTCACGTCCTTCAGAGATGCTGATGGTTCTTCCTAGTTTGGCAAGCACCGCTTTACTGCACAGCTGTTCAAACAATTGTCTAACAAAACTAAGTGAGCAGTTCACACTAAAATGTAAATTCTGCCATCATTTACTCTCTGTCATGCCACACATTTATTGAGACCAGTGATGTGTGATGTCATTGTCATCAAACCTGGCACAATGCACCTCAACACAAGATTAAATATGTGTAATTGCAAATGAGATTTGAGATGGGAGATAGGAAGCAGTGAATAATTTTAATTGCGCTATATTGCAGGGTTATTATAGTTAAAGTGCCCCATATTATGCTTTTTTGAATATTACCTTTCATGCAGTGTGTAATATAGCTGTTTGGGAATGTAAAATGCCTGCAAAGTCTCAAAGATCAAAATGCACGACAAATTGAGTTATTGTCTCCCAAAAGAAAGGACTGATTCCAAACTGCCTGAAACAAGTCGTCAGTAATTTCAGTCTTCCTACTGTAGAAGACCTCTAAAGCAAAATTAGTCATCTTTAAAATTGCATAATAGGGGAACTTTAACTAAAGCTAAAACCATAAAAACATGTCTGTTATTTAAAATAAAATATAAAACAACTTCAGATAAAAAAAATAAATAAATTAAATAATGTTGGGACATGAAATTTGAATAAAATGAAAATTAAAATACTTTCAAATCACATAAGCCAATATTTTATTCACAATAAAACATAGACAACATAACTAATGTTTAAACGGAGAAATTTTACAATTTATGCACAAATTTGATGCCTACTACAGGTCTCAAAATATTTGGGACGGGGGCATGTTTACCATGGTGTAGCATTTCCTCTTCTTTGCAAAACAGTGTTATGACGTCTGGGCATCGAGGTTATGAGTTTCTAGAGTTTTGGTGTTGAAATTTGGTTCCATTTTTGCCTGATATAGGTTTATAGCTGCTGAAGAGTTTGTGGTCGTCTTTGATGTATTTTTCTCTATAGGTGAAAGATCTGGACTGCAGGCAGGCCAATTCAGCACATGGACTCTTCTACATGAAGACATGCTGTTGTAATAGCCGCAGTATGTAGTTTTGCATTGTCCTGCTGAAATACTCAAGGCCTTCCCTGAAATAGACGTTGTCTGGAAGGGAGAATATGTTGCTCTAAAACCTTTATATACCTTTCAGCATTCATAGTGCCTTCCATGCCATCTGCCCATACCATATGCACTTATGCACCCCCATACCATCAGAGATGCTGCCTTTTGAACTGAACGCTGATAACATGCTGGAAGGTCTCCCTTCTCTTTAGCCCGGAGGACACAGCATCCGTGATTTCCAACAAGAATGTCAAATTTGGACTTGTCTGACTATAGAACACTTTTCCTCTTTGAAACAGTCAATTTTAAATGAGCCTTGGCCCACAGGACACAACGGCGCTTCTGGACCATGCTCACATATGGCTTCTATTTTGCTGATAGAGTTTTAGTTGGCATCTGCAGATGGTACGGAGGATTGTGTTTACTGACAGTGGTTTCTGGAAGTATTCCTGGTATCAATTAACTTAATTAGTTGTTAGATGTTCTCCCAGCTAAATCTTTTCAAAATTTCTTGCCTTTTCAGTCATTTGTTGCCCCCCTGCTAACTTTTTTGAGACCTCTAGCAGGCATCATATTTGAAATTAGCTCATTTTGTGCATAAATTGTAAAATTTCTCTGTTTAAACATTTATGTTATCTATGTTCTATTGTGAATAAAATATTGGCTCATGTGATTTGAAAGTCTTTTAGTTTTCATTGTATTCAAATTTAAAAAACGTCCCAACATTTCCGGAATTCTGGTTGTATACTAAAATAACTAAAGCTTAAACTGAAATATAAACTTTCTAAATATTAAATAAAAAAAAAAAAATAATAGATTTTTTTTTTTTTACAGAAACACAACATAATTACTTTAAACATAACATGAAAACGGAAATTAGAAAAATACAAAACTATAATAGTATCAATTATCACTATATATTTTTATTTTTGTAGCTATTGTCATTTGCAATCATTGTATAGAAACAGACATGTCAACATGCAGCAACAAATTGTTTTGTTATTTCATTTGAACGTGAAGAAACATTATTTTGAAATATACTATATTAATGGACTTTTTGAACATTTTGAGAAAACCAACCACTTTTATCTGTGTATGGACACCACATCAGTTGAAGCATTGGTAAATAATATCAATGCTTCAACTGATGTGGTGTCCTTACACGCCTGCACCTTGGCATGAAGTCAGAGGGGAAGGTGACTTTGTCAAGTGTGTCAGCATACTGTAACACCTGGGATAACAGCTGTTTCTTTTTCCCACTGGCGACCCTTCCAGCGGACAGTGAAGTGGGCACCATCACCCACTGAAGAGAGGTCTATTCAAGGGCATGTGGAGATCAGGCCCAGATGGAATCTGCACATTGATTTGAAAGCAAAATCTCATAGATTTCAACATGTTGTTAAATAGAGCTGAGAGTACTACACTCTAACTGGCTCTAACTGAACTCTAACTGAAATCATCATCAAATTAAATAATTTAATAAACAAACACATAGAAGACTGGGAATGATGGGCTTTCTCTGCAGAAATCTGAAAAGCTTTCTGCAGACATAGATTCTTCCACAAAATCAACCCGTGTTGTTAGTTGCGTCTTGGCCATGCTATTACATGAACTGCTAAAAGTCCAGTCCAATGTGTTTACAGCTTCAAAACTAGCATGCCTCTTGCACTCAATAAAGGCTTTATGTTATACACAAACTATGGACGTAATGAGAAGATCATAGACTTGTAGACCCCTACCTCCATGACCCTGTGACCTCACACCCCTCCTCTTCATGTCTGGGGCTTTTGTTGAGGATATAGATATATATGCGTCACAGATGTTGTTATGACTGGAGAAACTATGAGTGAATCTAGGACAGTAACAATGTCAGATATGACCTCATTCAATCAAATCACCACTTAAGCATCAACAAACAATTATATTATTAATAATAATGTATATATTACATTAAACTACAGTAACTGCAACGATAACTAGAAAAGGAAAGGGTGTCAAAGCAAACTTTGAAAGTTGGCTTGACAAAGCTTATATTAAAGGGGTCCTATTGTGCGTCTTGATTTTGTTTTTGGTGTGTACTAAAATAGGTTTTCATGCTTGACTGTTCAAAAATGCATTATTTTTTTCACGTTTTATATTATTGCAGCAGCTCACTTCCCATTCTCTATCAAACACATTGTTTAGTTCCTGTAGTGATGAAGCCCCTTCTTCCAATATATGAAATGTGCTCTGATTGGTTAGCTGGCCCATTGTGTTGTGATTGGCCAAACTGCTTAGAGCGTGTTAAGGAAATGTCACGCCCTTTACCATGCCCACAAGTTTCATCTGCTCAGGTGTAATTATTAATGATGCCATTAATTTTGCCATACCAGTTCAAGCCCAATTCAGACCCTGAGAGTTTTTACGTACAAGAGGATTGTGCAGAACTTTTGCAAGCATGGATTTTACAGGTCGTTTCAGAGTGGTAAGTTCCTAAAGATCGAGAGCTTACAAAACCAATAGCCCATAGTCAAACACTTCCTCAACACTGTAATGTGAGCTAGCAGGCTAGCAGAGCCACAAATAATAAACAATACTTACATTTTGTGATCCATAAACAGCTGATTGTCCTGACAAAGTGGGAACTACTTTGTCTTTAAGGAGAAGCTTCTGGAAGCTGTCCTCCATAAAATGCGCAGCACACAGATAAACGTTCTTGTTGTCATGTTCACAGTGTTAAAAATAAATTGTAACCACAGCCAAACAAAGGGGTTTTAGAAACTAAAAACATCATCTCTTTGACATGGCAACAAGAAGTTACTTAAAGCAGTTCTTGTTCTTCGTCATCTCTAGCACATCTCAACCTGGCATAACACCTTTTTTTTGTGAATTCCATGGGTGAATATTATTTAAATGAGTAACACTGTGAGTTGACAAGATCCTGAAAAAATGTGTTGTAGTCCAAACAAGCCTTTTGTTGTAGTTCTTGAAAAGTGGATCATGTTAAATAAAATATCTCCCTTTGGAGTGGACTTTTAGCTTTGTAATCTTGCAAATCAATTGCTTAAACTAATCTTAAACTTACTTACCTGGAACTGAAACCGGCTCCATGCAACAGGCCTCTGGTGTCATATTATCTGATAAGGCTTTGCAGGGTCTGTTATGATGTCATTGCCTGCTACTCAACCCCCCATCCCCACAAGTAAAATTTATTTATTTTACTTTTTATCCCTTTTTCATTCAAAAATTAACGACCTGATTATCTTGGAACAAGTGTATGGAAGTCAACATATATAAATTGCATTTTAACTGCATTTTTGAATAAATGAATATATCTAAAGAAAATTTAACATATTTATACAATGTCAACATGCTAGTCAGGCCCACATAACTTAATTTTTACCACCAAGTAATACCAAAGACTATAGAATAACACAAGATGCGTCACTCGTATTATTTTTAATGGGAGAAACTGCAATGCGCAATATGGCGGAATAAGTCCCACCTTCTAAATAAGAACCAGTCGCCGATTGGTAAAGTCATCGCATCACTGCAGCGGCCGTTAGAAGCTCCGGTTCCTATAGAAACAGTCAGATGCGCGCCTCTGAAATGAGGCACAAGAGCATTTAGGACTGTGCATGTGCATTAGCTTGATCAAGCCTGAAAAATATACCTTTTTTTTGTCATGATTCTAGCGTTTAGAAACAACGATTATGAAATTGTCAGATTTCATTGGGGATTTCAAATATGAAATTTAAAGCTTGGCAAACAGCTTTGGAAAATTTAATATTTCCCCATTCAAAGAGATAGGAGCTGCACTTGAATGCCGAGAGACGTTTCAAAGATGGCCGCCAAGTGAAATGACTTGAGTGTTGCCCTTATATTTTCCACTTTGCAAAGATAATAAAATAATATCACACCTCTCCTCAACAAGCCACACAGCTATTCACTTACTGTATTTCTTTGCAGGTTTTTTTTTTTTGCTACTGTAGATAATTGACCTTTACTGAGATACTTACTCTTGCCAACCTTGCGTAAGTGAAGTTGGCAGCCAAGGTGAATCCAAAGGGATTGTCTTATTCAAAGAGAAGGCTGGATTGATTTCAGATAAGACTGAAGTAGCTTCTTAACTGCTGATGAGGTGCAAATTTTTGAGGGACATTTTTGGAGCATTTGATGTTCTGATTGGAACTTTATTGTCAACTTTATGCCATTCATGAACTTAAGCTATTTGGAAAAGCATGTTGTGATGATGCAATCCTGGTTTTTGTGTTCAGAAGAGTATTGGGAAGGTTGCGGCAAAGGAAGGAGAAAGAAATCCTTCCACTTTGGATGCATTCTGGCACTATTTTTACACCACGGTGGGCGGTAACAAGCAAGAAAACAAAGGTTTTGTTCAGTAATAGCATCTTCCTCGAGGGTCTGTCAGGGCTGGTTGCTGCGGAGAAGATGTGACGGCAGTGGGCCGAACCTAGAATGGACTTCAACGTTCAGCGTTTTTGTTCCGGATAAGTCTTCAGCGTTCCCATCTGAAATAAACCGTCTTCGTATACCCTCCCACATCACGCACTCTTTTATTGTTTTCATTCCCCAGACAACCCATTATTACATGCTGAGGCGGAAAGTGGGTTATGTTTTGGAACCAAAATCTGCATTCTCCCGCTCTCTCTCCATTGTCCGTTACTTCCTCATTCATGTGTAGCAAGAAAAAAAAGACAAAGCCACTTCTTAATTAAGGCCGCCAATCATTTGGAAGAGAGATTTGGGTGTGGAGACAGATCCACGTGGCGTCCTAATCACACTAGGCAAATCTCTATTGTCAGTGCCGGATCCTGGGACAATGGAAGTCGTGGTATGTCACTAATTAATTGGGTGCACAGATTAGGAGCAATAGATTTTTTTATTTTTTTTTTGCTTTTGTTCGCTAGCCATCTCAATAGGCAGAGAGAGAGGGAGACAGGTGCAAAGAATCAAGCTTCTTACCCCGCCCTGACACCAATCTGCTCGTCTTTTCGTCTGTAAACCAAAGGATGTCAAGTAAAGCTCTAGAGTCCTGCATGTTTAATTAATAATCTGTTGGAGAGGGATTAGAGAGTGACAGCAAGAGAGAGAGAAGGGAAGTGAGATGAGATAATATCACAGGCTGCAATGTGTCTGGGTTCATGCAGTTAAACTCAAGGATTAGCGACAAGTTACAGAGAGGACGGTTGAAAGAAAGTTTGCCTCAGATCAGTGGCCAACTGTGGGAGGTCTGGAATAATCTGAGGTGAAACTTCACATAAACTTTCTAGGATAATGTGCACATGGGTTAAATTGGACTGGAATCATCCAGTACAGTGTTTATATGTGTATATATATATATATATATATCATATATATATATATATATATATATATATATATATAGCATATATATATATATATATATATATATATATATATATATAAAAAAAAAGAAAATGGTAGTTTGTTTGTCAATTCAATCCATCCATATGTGGTTCAGTCCAATTTTTGCATGATCCAGTCCACATAAAGTTCACATTCATTTCCCTCTAGTTAGTTGAGAACCCCGGCGGGGGCAAAATCAAAAAGTAGTTAAAGTAGCAATAGTACTATTGTTCATTTATGTGTATTTCAGTATCGGTCACTATCAGTCATTAGAGTATTAGTAGACTGTCTACTTAAAGGGGTGGTTGATTATGATTTCACTTTTTTCACTTTAGATAGTGTGTAATGTTGCTGTTTGACAACATCTCCAAAGTTACCACACTCAAAGTTCAAAGCAAAGGGAGATATTTTCTTTTATAGAATTCTCTGTTTAAGGACTACAACAAACGGCTGGTAGGGACTACAATGAGCTTCTTTCTGAGTTGTTGACATCACTAACCGTAAAATTTACATAAACCCTGCCCCCAAGAACACGCAATGATATGAGGCCATGTTATTGCAATGCAGTACTTAACTCAAATGCAATATCATGGCATAAAAGCAAGATGACAACATAAGTTATAACCGTAATTAAACTAAACTATTCCTGTTCTATCTTCATGCATCATATATTCTCTAGCTCTGTAGGATCTTAAAACAGTTTCCACACAAGCGATTTATAGATTATCAAGACAGAATATACTAATCAATAACTTTAAGATAGTTAACACCACATCAGCTACATAAATTCATCAACTAACCATTCAGAAACGTCCTGTTGCATTCTACATGTTTGCACTTCTTCTTGATTCTCTACATCATTGTCCGACTCTAGTTTGAACATGATGAGGTAATCGGCGCTGCTAACACAAGCTCTTGAAACTTCGCCCTCTTCTGGAGAGCATCAGCTCATTTGCGTTTAAAGGGACACACACAAAAACTGAACATTTTTGCTCACCCTCAACAAGTAAAATTTTAACATGCTATAAAAAATGAGCTGTGGGGTATTTTGAACTAAAACTTCACATACACACTTTAGGGACATCAGAGACTTATTTTTCATCTTGTAAAAGTGGCATTATATGACCCCTTTAATATCTGCTAACACTACTATTTTGATGCTCCCCCAACAGACATTCTACTGACTTTTAGTAACTTTGCAACTACAGCTCAATTACAACTCTTAATCTACTTACCCAAACTCTAACACCTAAACCTAAACTACTGTAACAGTTCACGAACAGTCTACTACATTCTACTAACACTCTAATGAGAGTTAGTTGACATGTTGCAGAGTTAATTATAGTTAGTATACTGTCTAAAGTGGTTAATTGAAAAAAAAAGTGTAACCGATATTTCATAATCCAATTGATGTATGTCTAACAGATATAAATAGACACCTGTAATTGCAGTTCTGGGAGAATTTGTAACAGACTTGTTCTAACTTTGTTTTAGCATTCCATTTTGGCAAAAACACACCAGTTTATACCTGCAACATTTGATACCTCCAATGGTTTAAAATGAGATATGTGAGTCATAGGCATAGCGTTATGTTCAAATGCAACCTACGCCACTGAGTCACCGGATTTGCCAAAGTTTGCCAAGTTAGAGGCATCAAATCTTTGAAAGGTTTTCAAAGTTTTATTTGAGGAAGTTAGTATTAAGTAAACTTTGTATTCATCTTTGTTTGCTTTGAGAAATGTGTCTGAATTTTGTACTTCTCAATGGAATAAATGGAAGTTTAGACACATTTTAATTTCTGTGGTATAGTCTATACGACAACATACAGCTATGGAAAAAATTAAGAGACCACTTAACATTGATTTCTGAACTTGGAGTGGTCTCTTAATTTTTTCCATAGCTGTATATCAGCTATACAGCTGGAGACTGCTGCACCATTATTTGAATGTCCTACCACTTTTGGACTCTAGTATTATTATATCATTAGTCAGTTTACCCACCTCCAAAAGTCAGATACGTAGTGGCATGTCGCTTTATATGCCAGTCTGCCTGTCTGTTTGGGTGGTTCTTGGCCTGGATAAGCTGGAAATTCCTGCCACTTTTAAAATCAAGTCAGAGTGATTGTATTTACAAGATGAGCGCACATGAATGGAATCAGTGTCATAATTGCTAGTGGGAAGCTTGGATTTTCTTTGAACTACGCCTTTCTGAGTATCAGTTGAAGAATCCCAGTAGTTGATGATGGACTGGGGAACAATAGAACAATATGAAACATCTATATCCCAACTCTTAGATCAGAGCAAAAGCCCAACATCTACCAACGCACTAGGAAGAACACACTGAGATCTTATAATAAACCAACAGCATCAAAGAATACGTTTGAATCCCTGAGGCTGATAAGCCAGTCTCACAGTCTCACAGTCTCACATCTGTCAGAACAGATGCCTTCATCTTAACACCAATTTTTTTTTTTTATTTGAAGTTGATATCTTATATTGTGGCTCTTGGTGTAAAAAGTAGCAGTTGTGTGAGACTTGTGTGAAAGACATGATGAATGTGTACGTGAAAAGAAGTGCGAAGAGCTTTTATATTGTTTGATGACGCCAATAGGAGAATGTTTGAAATCTTTTCAAACTGCTTTGGAGTGTAATTTTTCTTTGATGCATGGGGGCGTTCGGTGATTCTGTCATTTTTTTCACTGCATATGATCTTGAAGGTGGAGCCATTTACCACACAAGAACAATGCATGCATGTATGCAACCCAGAAAAGTGGACAAATCATTGCAGGCATGTTATGGAGGTAGGATGGGTAAGGAGACTAGACAGTGCTACTCTTACTATTTCCTAGGGTATTCACAGAGAATTTGTTGACAGTCAGAATATTATGCTTGTATAATGCAGTATAATGCTTGCTTTTTGATAATATAAAGTATATAGCTTTATGTAGGAGAGGAAAAATTCATTTCAATTCATATTCACCTTTATTTGTATAGCGCTTATCACAATACATAATACATATTCAGCCATGGTGTTTTCTTGGGAGTGATGTTGGTGGTTGTAGGGTAACAGTCCCATTAAAACAAGTTAGTTTACTTGACGGATGCTATATTAAATAGGTATGCAAGTATCTACATGAATAAAGGAAAACTCTAAAATAGTTGATCAAGATTATGATTTAATAACAGCAGCATTTAAATCAGCAATAAAATTTAAATTAAATCAGCAATAAAACAATCAGAACAACTACTGCATATCCTAAATTTAGGCTCTTTAACTTAAATCAGACAATAGTTAACATGCATGCACAGTCTACTACAGTGAATAAATTGGACAATTGGCTCTTTGAACTGGAAGGCTGGTCTTTAATTCCTGCAGTTGCACTATTGAGTGTTATAATTACTTACTATTACTATTTCTTTTTTTTTTGTCTCCTCCTCCTTTAATACTGGAACCGCAATGGGGTAAAATTTACCTGTGGCTGTTTTTCAAATGTACATAAAATATTTTCAATAAAATATCCAAGTCTCCTAGTCAATGACTTTTAATAAAATTGTGTTATTTACAATCCCGTTGTTAAAAATTAGATAAAACCAGATAAAAAAACCCGGGCATTTATAGGTTTTCACAACAAAACCTGCCCAATTGCTATTCAAAACTAGCCCAAAACTAGGGGGGTCCCCCAGTAAAAATGGCATTCCAGTGGGTAAAATCTGCATTTTTGGTCAAATTTGCATTCCAGGGGCTAAATGTCATGTTATTTGTGGACGCTTCAACCTGCTGAAATGAAAAACAACCCGCGGCAACAGTGTTAAAGTAGCCCAATTCCGTGGCAAAACTACGGACTTGACGACACTGGCCAGTGGGTCAAATTTACCCATATATGCATGTCATTTTCGCGGCGCTTATGTTTTAACGTTCTATGTTACTAGGCAATGTCTTTCACCCACTGAGGCCCCATTTACACTAGTGCGTTTTCGTTTTAAAACGCATAAGTATTGCTATGGTTATGCCTGTCGTTTACACTCGAAAAAGCGTTTTCAGAGGCTTTTGAAAACACCGCAGACCCCGTTTTAGTTTGAAAATTCTGGGAATAGGGAAAAAAGACAATCAAAATGTCCTTTTCGTGCCAACATTACTGTCTTTAATGTCAAGTTGGAGAAATTAGTTCCTAAATTTCCAACAATTCATTGGGTTCATCTTTCTCTCTTTCTTCTTCACACTCACACACATCGTTTCCAGTTTTGATTTGAGACCAATTTATTCTGGCTCAGTGACATCACAGGCACCAGTGAAGAGCGGTGCTACACGATCTAAATGCAGGAAAGCAAAATGCCACAGAGAGAAAAAAAGACACTCATTATCAGAAACCACAGGAGTGAGAGATTAAAGTGTGTGTTGTGCAAGGTCATTTGAAGGACGCTCTTCATTAGTTATCAGAATGGTCACTGATGCTGATATGTGACCTGTGATCGATGGAGTGTGTGTGACAGTAGAGTCCTTGTCTTCAGAGCTCACTGCAGCCCTTGTATTTTCAGCGCTGTTGGACAGCCTCAATGGCAGCTTCATTCCCATGGGAGGCACTGTGTGTGTGTGTGTGTGTGTGTCTGTGTGTGTGCGTGTTCATGCCAACAGTACTGTCACTATCAAGGCAGAAAGTACCATACTTGCCAGTCAAATTCATAAATGGCAGGGCTGTTTTGACTGTTTCTTTATGATTTGCCAGAGCAATTACTGCAACACTATAACCAGAAAATACTTTAAGACAATGCAGCTTTAGTTCAGCTATGAATTTAATGTTTAGCGCTGTGC
The DNA here is from genome assembly GCF_024489055.1 of Chanodichthys erythropterus. Taxonomy (NCBI): domain Eukaryota; kingdom Metazoa; phylum Chordata; class Actinopteri; order Cypriniformes; family Xenocyprididae; genus Chanodichthys; species Chanodichthys erythropterus. Next base: position 35,122,923 of record NC_090235.1, read on the forward strand.
TTCTAGAGATGTATAACAATTTAAAAACACATTCCACGTTAAATGCCAAAAATGCACATGTAAACTCGGATGAGATAAAGACTTTAGCCATATCAGTAGTTTAAAGGTGTTCTCACAATTCTTTATCTCATTCACAAGTTCGCCTGCCCATTCAGTCTGAATGGTTAATGGTAAAACAAACTTGGCTTGCTGTCCTCGAAGGAGGCTTGCCTCGAACCCGAGGCTCAGCTCAAGCTCAGAGTTAAGCACCCCATAACAGTACTGTGCAGAGGGAGAATAAGAGAAATAGAGGAGGGAGATGGGGAGGAGGAGGGATGCTGGAAGAATTGTCGCTGGGATGACGCAGTGACCTCTACTTATATACACTCATAATGATGATTGATAGGACTGAATGTTTAGGCTCCTCCTGAACCTGCGTTTGGAACTACTGTTATTGGACATGTTCACTTGTGGAATAAATAAATTATTGTTGACTGTGAAAAGAGCATATTTACAATGACATCAGTATCTGAAAACTTTCTCATGTAATACATCCACGCCACTAGGTGTTAGTATAAGTTCAAGGCTAATGTTATATTGTTCAGCACAATATAGGCAAACAAAACAACAACAACAAAATGACAGTTAAAGCTGCTGTAAGCACTAAACAAAGTAGCAAAATAGTGATTGTTTGCAAACTGGTTTCCCAAACACTCCTTCCTGTTCAGCCAAACAAGCAGATTCTGTCTATAGAGCTTCTCTTCTACTAATTTTGGGATATTACTTAAACGTTTCTTAGAAGTTTCAATGGTTAGTGTGAATAAGATCTACCACTTTATTCCAGAACTCACAAAGTCCCTGTGTGTATTTGTGACCTTCAGTGAGACTTAACACACCTATCAGGATCCCCACTGGGTTTGTCTCTCCTTACACCAGCTCCAGCAGTTTCTGGGACATCTAACAGTAGAAAGTATTAAAAAAGTGATGAAATGAGGGCCATCTCCTCTAAGCTGACAGAAGACGGGTTTTATGCATTATCCTGACCCTGGTGACCTCTCATGGAACATTCTGGGTCAGTGTCACAGAGATAAATGAGAAGACTGGAAGATTTTTTTTTTTCTTTCTGTCAGATTGATCTTTTTTTTCACTCAGAGAAGGGAAGTGTGAAGATGAGGAAAACGGAGGAAAGAGGATAAGACGGGGAAATGAGAACAGACAGATGCTCTAGAGCTCAGCGTCTGTCACATCAGCAGCACAAAAGCTATTAGGAGCTTTTAAAGCAATTGTTCACTCTAAATTGAAATTCTGTTATCATTTACTCACCCTTATGTCGTTCCAAAACGTCTTTTCTCTGTGGAACTCAAAAGGAGAAGTTTAGCAGAATGTGCATGTTGCTCTTTTCCATACAGTGTGAGTGTCCATACATTAAATGTAGATCCAGTGCTTTTGCAGCAGTCTCTTGCTTCTCAGATTTGAGAATAAGAGCCCAGTAGTCTTACATGTGTCTCTTGTAGAGTTGTCAAAAGTATTGACTTCTGTACCAATCGGTACTAAAATTTTAAAAATGTGATGCTTTGAGTGCTGTTGAGCGGATTTGTAAACACCTTTGATTGGCCATAGTTTTCACGGCTCATCGGTATGTCTGTGATTGGCTACAATGATCAACCCACGGGAGCATATGAAAGCACACGGAAGTGTTTGAATTTGAAATCAGGAGCGTTTGAAAGCAGGCATCTATCAGTGGACTGGCCCACGATAGATGCCTGATTTCAAACCCTCCTGTGTGTATCTGTGTAAGCGCTCAGTGAAGAGCGTCATTGATGACTATGTACAAAGTTTTTGAAGTGTTGATCATTGAAGCCAATCACAAACACAGTGGCCAATCAGAGGTGTTTACGAATCCATTTAATAGCGCTCAAAGCATCACATTTTTTAGATTTCAGTACCAACTTGATACCGAAGTTGGTACTTTTGACAACTCTAGTCTCTTGTAGAGGTTTAGAAGAGATCTCCACAACAAATCCCCAAGTTGTACTCAAGATTTAAAAAGATACCAAAGTTTGCATTATAGATCTCAATATGGACCTAAAACTTTCTCGTCAAACTTCCAAAGACCAAATGATCTGAGTTATTGTATGTAATGTACTGTATGAATCATTTCTTCTTAGGAATTTTTGGAGAAACAGTATTGGCACATTACTGAAAAACTTCATTATGTCTTGTTAGATATGAAAGAGGAACTTCTAAAATGTTAAAATTTTATTCTGGGGTTACACAGAAATTACATGTCTGCTTGGTTATAGTATGGCAGTGATGGAGTATGTTTTTCACTTCATGTTGTGTAGGACACCGGCTGGTGATCTTTACTTACTGGAAGGCTGCACCCAATTTTTTCCACAGCCACATGACTACAACTTATTCACATGCTTTAGTAAGTTCTTTTATAGAAGCTCTTTCAGATGAGTCATTGTCTCTGTAATTGTGTTGATTTTGTGTATTTTTTTCTGAACTTTTGACTAAGGTAACTCGTACAACTAAACTGATTAGCTTTGCAGTGTAAAAAAACAGATACATTAGATGAGATATAAAAATGAGGGCAACACAATATTGTAGATTGTTGTACTAATACAGTGTTTGATTCACACTGCTCTCAAATGGCCTCTACATACAAAAGCTTATAAAGTGAAATTCTGATTTGGTGATATAGGCATTTAGTTTCCGATGCGCTTTAAGCAGTAGACCAATCACAACTGACTGGGCCATGCATCGTGACCAATTAGAGCAGAGGCTTGCGGAAAGGAGGGGTTCAGAGAGACCAAATCTGTAAACAAATCAGACTCTTTTCAGACTTGTTAAAGGTGCCCTAGAATTAAAAATGTAATTTATCTTGGCATGGTTAAATAACAAGAGTTCAGTACATGGAAATGACATACAGTGAGTCTCAAACTCTATTGTTTGCTCCTTCTTATAAAAATCTCATTTGTTTAAAAGACCTCAGAAGAACAGGCGAATCTCAACATAACACCGACTGTTATGTAACAGTTGGGGTGTATGCCCCCAATATTTGCATATGCCAGCCCATGATCGAGGCATTACACAAGGGCAGCCAGTATTAACGTCTGGATCTGTGCACAGCTGAATCATCAGACTAGGTAAGCAAGCAAGAAACAGCGAAAAATGGCAGATGGAGCGATAATAACTGACATAATTCACATGATAAAACATGATATTTTTAGTGATATTTGTAAACTGTCTTTCTAAATGTTTTGTTAGCATGTTGCTAATGTACTGTTAAATGTGGTTAAAGTTACCAGCCTTTATTACTGTATTCACGGAGACAAGAGCCGTCGTTATTTTCATTGTTAAACTTGCAGTCTGTATAATTCATAAACACAACTTCATTCTTTATAAATCTCTCCAACAGTGTGTAATGTTAGCTTTAGCCACGAAGCACAGCCACAAACTCATTCAGAATCAAATGTAAACATCCAAATAAATACAATACTCACATAATCCGACGCATGCATGCAGTATGCATGATGAACACTTTGTAAAGATCCATTTTGAGGGTTATATTAGCAGTGTAAACTTTGTTTATGCAATGATAGAGTCGAGAGCTTGGGAGGGGGTGGGGAGCGCGCGATTTAAAGGGGCCGCAACCTGAATCAGCGCATTTGTAATTATGCCCCAAAATAGGCAGTTAAAAAAAATAATTTAAAAAAAAAATCTATGGGGTATTTTGAGCTGAAACTTCACAGACACATTCAGGACACCTGAGAATAATATTACATCTTGTAAAAAAACGTTCGATGGCACCTTTAAAAAATGAGATGAAGTCCAATGTATATTATGAGAAGATTAAAGTTTTTATTTATTTTTTATATACCTTAGATGCATGTAAACTTATTGTAGGAGACGTCCAAAACAAAATTAGGAACCTTTAAAATAGACTAATAGGGACACTTTAATTAATGGATAATGTGCTGGCTGAACTAGCAGTTGTAAATCAAAGCACATTGCTGCATTGTATCGAATGAAACCTGAAAATGCTTATAATTAATAATTAATAAAGATTATGTGTTGGATTTGTTTTACTGTGCATAAAATTAATCTGCAACATTAAACAACATATTTTTTTTCTCTCCATTTAATCACATTGTTTCCTCCAACTTTATTTTTTCTTTCCTGTGGGAACTAACATGGGGCATTATTGTACCATCATTTAATCATCTTTGAAACAGAAATTGGAAAGCCGAATAAAGGAAAAAACAGACAAAAGCGAGGATGGTGGTTTGTGCCCTTCGACATAGCAGTTACTGTCAGGTTGCTCATTATCTTTATTATTTGCATTCCCACCAAAATGGTGACTACGCTTTGCAGCTTTCAGTGACAAAGTATATTTTCATGAAACATCCGGAAAACTGCTTTCATTGCACATGGCAGAAAACGGTAAAAAAAGTCAAACACAAAGTTCAAAGGTGTAATAAGGAGTCAAAGAGAGATAAGGGAAAAAGAAAAACTTGACAAGACTCTGCACAGACAGCCCCAGGGAAATATAGCAGTACAGACAGAGAATTATAAATTATAAACAAACCTCCAAACCCACAGTCATACTGAACCTCATGATAATAACAGACCTGAGTGAATTCTAAAGAGGGTTCGACAAGATAAAGCACCATATCTGTGTGAGAGATGTGAGGTTTGCTCGAAACTGAGAAGGCAGAACTTTATTCGATCTCTCGACACAGGCTAGCACATTTCTCACACACTACTACTACTACTAATGGTCTACAAAGTTTGGTACTTTTTTAAATTTTTGGTTAGGTCACTGTTTACCTGTATAGAAGACAACAGTTCCATGTTAAGGTGACATCAAACATCAAATCTGTGATTATTCCTGATAACGTGCCCTGCTGATGCTGTAAGTCTCTGTAATACTGTTTGTTGGCTTCGAACAACACCGCTATAACATCTTTACTCTGGTAGTTTCATTAAAATTCACACCTTTAGGGAGGGGATTCCCACAGTGAAGACGCGTGACATGATTTCATGGTGTTAAAATGATTTCAAAGCTGGAAATTCCACACAGTCGGACACATTTCAAATTCCTATTAGGGCAGCTGGCAGAATCTTCCATTTCTGGCTTGTTTCACTTTACTACCTAAAAAAACAACAACAAAATGCTTTAATTGTGTACACTGCGTTCCAAATTATTATGCAAGAGACAAATCAGTAAGATTTCTGTACAATAAACATTCAGATTTTAGTTTTTTCTAAGAAAATGTTTGTTTGTTTATTTATCCATGTCTTTTTAGATAACTGGTATCAATCTCAGACAAAATAATTTGTCAGATCTATGGAAACCCTACTTAGAGGTTGTTCCACATTATTAAGCAAGTCACAGTTCTCATGCAATATGGGGATGAAGAAAGATCTTTTTGAAGATGAAAAGCATGAAATGGTCCAATGTTGTGCAAAAGGCATGAAAACAACTAATATTGTGTGAAACTGAATGGAGATTATCGAATTATCATAAGATTTGTGAGTGATTTAGAGCACAGCAGAACTCGGTCAGATAAAGACTTATTGCGTAAAGTTCCTGTCAAAAAAATGTATTGTATTAAAAGGGAAGCTATAAAAAAGCCTGTGTTGAGCAGCAAACAGGTATTTGAAGCTGCTGGTATCTCTGGAGTCTTGAGAACCTCACCATGCAGGCTGGCAGTTGTGCGTGAAGATGCATTTTAGACACCACTAACCAAACCTCACAAAGAGAAACATTTACAGTGGGTTTAGAAATAAATGAAGACTAATTTTTAAATAGCTTTATTCACTGACTAATGCCGTACTACAATGGATGGTCTAAATGGATGGATTTCTGGATGGTTGGTGAATGGCCACCATGTTCCAACAAGACTGTGACATCAGCAAGGAGCTGGTGGGTGATGATTTGGGCTGGAATACTGGGAAGTGAGATGGAGGGTATTAAAATGACTTTTGCAAGATTTGTGGAGTTCATAACTGGCCATTTTCAGCTATGGTATAAAAAGGAGGATAGTGCATAGTACAATGCACTATTGTACAATGCACTATGCACTATCCCATGCTGCAAAAAATGTATTTCTAAATGTACTTTGAAAATGTATTTCTACACCCACTGTAAATGTTTCTCTTTGTGAGGTTTGGTTAGTGGTGTCTTAAATGCATCTTTACGCACAACTGCCAGCCTGCATGGAGAGCATCTTGAGACTCCAGAGACACCAGAAGCTTCAAATACCTGTTTACTGCTCAACACTGGCTTTTTTATAGCTGCCCTTTTAATAAAATAAATTTTTTTTTTGATAGGAACTTTTATTTAATAAGCCTTTATCTGACCGAGTTCTGCTGTGCTCCAAATCACTCACAAATCTTAAGATAATTCGATAATCTCTATTCAGTTTCACACAATATTAGTTGTTTTCATGCCTTTTGCACAACATTGGACCATTTCATGCTTTTCATCTTCAAAAAGATCTTTCTTCATCCCCATATTGCATGAGAACTGTGACTTGCTTAATAATGTGGAACAACCTCTAAGTAGGGTTTCCATAGATCTGGCAAATTATTTTGTCTGAGATTGATTCCAGTTATCTAAAAAGACATGGATAAATAACAGACAAACATTTTCTTAGAAAACTAAAATCTGAATGTTTATTGTACTGAAATCTCTATTGTACTGATATGTCAATTGCATAATAATTTGGAACGCAGTGTATGTCAGTTATGAGACCCCTTTATGGGCCTCTTCTTAGAGGTCAATATTAACTCTTTCATAGCTCAGGAGACAGTAAAGGAGTTCATTCTGAAGATGAAACAGTCACACAGGCTTGTAAAGACATGAGGGTAAATAAATGATGACAAAATTTTCATTTTTGGGTGAAATATCCCTTTAAGCATCATCTTTGTCTTACATTTTTGCTAATATTAGAGGACATTAAACATCATCACGCTGACCTGGAAAACTTTCCACTCACTTGTCTGCTTTCAAAGCCTCCTTGTGTTTTCAAACTATTCTAACTCAGACTTTCAAGAATTTCTGGTCCCACTTTATATTAGGTGGCCTTAACTACTATGTACTTTCATCAAAAATAAGTACAGTGTACTTATTGTGTTCATAATGTATTGTAAAACAGGTTGCTGCTATTGAGGTGGGATACGGGTAAGGTTTAGTGGTATGGGTAGGTTTAAGGGTTGGATAAGGGATGGGTCAACAGTGTAATTATAAATGTAATTACAGAAATTAATCGCAGCCTGGACCACGAATCATAATAAACATGCTCCAGCCAAGACAGCTGATTTTAAATGCGCGTTCATGACTGTTTCAGGAAGCACAGAGGGGAGGGGGAGGAGGAGGAGGAGGGAGGGTCTAGCTAGCCTCTGTTTTGTTTGACAACACTTCGAACGTCAACAGGAAGTTACATCCACCCAGGATCACTTAGAGCACCTTTAAGGCCACCTAATATAAAGTGGGACTGAATTTCTTTTTATTTTAAATAGAAAATGGAAGTTGTTGGAAGACGTTGAAGTCATCCAGTCATTGTGTATTTTGTTTATAGCATGTGTTTAGCTTTTAACTTCCGATTGTATGAATGCTTAAAGGTGCCCTAGTATTAAATATTGAATTTATATTGGCATAGTTGAATAACAAGAGTTAAGTACATGGAAAAGACATACACTGAGTTTCAAACTCCATTGTTTCCTCCTTCTTATATAAATCTCATTTGTTTAAAAGACCTCCGAAGAACATGCGAATCTCAACATAACACTGACTGTTACATAACAGTTGGGGTGTATGCCCCTAATATTTGCATATGCCAGCTCATGATCAAGCCATTAGACAAGGGCAGAACGTCTGGATGTGCACAGCTGAATCATCAGACTAGGTAAGCAAGCAAGAACAATAGCGAAAAATGGCAGATGGAACAATAATAACTGACATGATCCATGATAACATGATATTTTTAGTGGTATTTGTGAATTGTCTTTCTAAATGTTTCGTTAGCATGTTGCTAATGTACTGTTAAATGTGGTTAAAGTTACCATCGTTTATTACTGTATTCACGGAGACAAGAGAGTTGTCGCTATTTTCAGTTTTAAACACTTGCAGTCTGTATAATGCATAAACACAACTTCATTCTTTATAAATCTCTCCAACAGTGTTAGCTTTAGCCATGCAGCATAGCCTCAAACTCATTCAGAAACAAATGTAATACATCCAAATAAATACTATACTTACATGATCCAATGTATGCAAGCAGCATGCATGACGAACATCTTGTAAAGATCCATTTTAAGGGTTATATTAGCTGTGTAAACTCTGTTTATGCTGTTCAAGGCAAGCGCGAGCTCCGGGGGAGGGGGGTACAAGAATTAAAGGGGCCGCAACCTGTATATCGGTGCATAGTTAATGATGCCCCAAAATAGGCAGTTAAAAAATCTATGGGGTATTTTGAGCTGAAACTTCCCAGACACATTCAGGGGACACCTTAGACTTATATTACATCTTTTAAAAAGAAGTTCTAGGGCACCTTTTTGTTCAGTTGTGAAGATTATCATGATGTACAGAATGTGTAATTATCATTAGCTTTTGTTGTATACTGCAGTTTATTTTCTGCAAATCCAAAAGCCAGTGGAAAAATACTGTTGACTTTTTGTTGAGGAAACCAGAGTGATGTTAACTTACAGGTTGGGCTACAAAAATATTTATCGCATCACTTGATTGGGTTTCAGAATGCCATGTTTATTCAGGCTTTTTTTTTTTTTTTAGACATTACATATTTAAAATTTAAATGCAGTTTCATGTTATTACCATCTGATATGGTTAGTGTACCATGTTTTTTTTTTTTTTTTAGTGTAGATCGATACACACACTTTCCCTTTTCCTCTGACCACATCCCAGTTCCCCTATGTATGTGTTTTTCTCCTATAGTTCCTTCCCAGATCTGCAAGCCCTATTGAATCAATGTCTCTGAATGAGTACTGTGTGAAAATGAGCATGTGTATTCTGACAGAGTCTGTCTGAATATTGATACAGTATATCAGCCCTGTGTGCCTGTGTGCATACGTGAGCACTGTTTTTGTAGCTCAAAATCAGTTTTTCCTCAAACACCAGAGGCCAGACGTCTGAATCTCAGTCCAGTCTGGCTTTCTCTTTCTGTTCTGTCAGTCAGGAAAGGCCGTTCTGAAGGGCGCAGTGCCATGCAGCTCTGGAGACATCAGCAGCGTTCTGTCAGGCTTTCTGATCCTGAATCCAGCAGCCCTGACAGCCGCGACACGTTGAACAAATATTCACATCTGAGTCTTTCTCTTATCCACACACGCACTCCTTCTCCTTCAGTTCTGACAGGAGAATGTGCACCGCTGCAGAACATCAGATGCGCTGATGAATAGCACAATGACATCAGGGAGAAACAAAGCTTTGTGCTGAGTCAGAAGCGCATGGCATCTCATGGCTGTCAGCTGGAGACGCTGAATGTTGCAAACTGCAGCGATGAGGCGTGTCTGCGAGACGGGTTTAAAATCTGTCGATTTCTCCTCTTTTTGAAATTAACATCAGGATCAAGCAGATGGAGACGCTAAGAAGAACTTAATCGTTTTTTCAAGTCTGTTGCATCTTTAGATGAAACTCCAAAGCACTTGCATTTCCACAGACCTTCTAAAAAAATCCCCTTTTCTTTGACCTTTTATTCATTTTACCCATAATCCCTTTCTAATGAGTTCCTGTTTGCTCATGTTTGAGGCATGTCTTAAGGGATTCAGCAGTGGGCCTGTAGGCATTTTTTGTACCCTATATGCTTGGCTGCCACTGCTTTGCCCGGCTAGAGTGATGGATATGTCCTGAATTTATGCTGTAAGGCTGGCCTGAGAGAAGATTGCGTTGCATCTTTGTGGCAATTGCGTCATATAATTAAGTTTTACCCAAAATTCAGTAAGCAGTTGTGCCACAGTATTTCAGTGAAAAAAAAAAAAGTGTCATTAGTCGCATACCATTATACTTAAAGGGTTAGTTCTCCCAAAAATGAAAATTCTGTCATTTATTACTCACCCTCATTCCGTTCCACATCCGTAAGACCTTTGTTAATCTTTGGAACGCAAATTGAGATATTTTTGTTGAAATCCGATGGCTCTGTGAGGCCTGCATAGGGAACAATGACATTTCCTCTCTCTTAAAGTCCCTGTAAAGTCAATTCTGAGAATTCTTCCTAAACACTTTATAAATGTTACAAATGTATTGCTGAAACACATTACAAAGTCTGTGAATTGAGTAATGCTTAATTGTGAAGTTAGAGCGTTAAACAGTTTTTCACCAAGTCTCTGTTCAGGATTTTTTGGGCGGAGCTAAAACGGGGGTCTAATGACGCACATCATCCCCCCCCCCCCCCCGAGCATAGCCCTGCCCCTAAGACTATATAACTGTCGATGACGCACCGAGTGTGGCGTCGCCTCTAACGCTACAGCGGTTCACTCGCTCAGTGTCATTACAGTTATACAGCCCTTTGTACATTTAACTAGTAATGCCTTCGTCACGCAAATGCATATTACATGGTTGTTAAAATATAAAATATGCTCGGTCTCCTTTCCTAAAACGATGATATGAAGGATTCTAAAGTGATCGTTGTACACCGGATATTTTACAAACTTTTATCAGACAGCTGGGATTCACAGATAATCCGCTGTTTTTGGTGAATGTGACTGAACAGACCTCGTCCACCCCTCCCGCCTCGGCCTTCTTACCGTCCCGACGATAACCGATGATATATGTGGCCGGGCATAGTCTCTCCCGTCCCGGCCTTCATCCTCCCGTCTCGCGGCACCGTCATTTGTCGACGCGACAACAGTCTGTCTGGCAGTACGTGCCCAATGAGTGTAAGTTGTCGTGTGTGCTTATGTTATAATAAGTAGGTACACCACAGTAACTCTACTAAAATGTGCAACCCTCTAACGTGGTTCTTTTGTTTATGCATCGGTATGTTTGACTCATTAAGACAAGTAAGTTGAGACGGCAGCTCTTGCGAGTGGGCATGGTTTCAGCGCTGACAGCGGACACGCCCTTAGCATTTGAGAGCAGAGAGCACTGCCTATTTTTTTCGAGATTTTGATAACTTATTTCATTTACTTGCAGATTTTTTTAATCATTCGAATTTGGCTGGGTGGTTAATAACACATTTTTCTGTGGTGTGACAAGCTCAAAACACATACTTTAAAATGACTTTACAGGGACTTTAAGATCCATAAAGGTACTAAAACATATTTAAATCAGTTCATGTCAGTACAGTGGTTCAATATTAATTTTATAAAGCGACGAGAATATTTTAGTGCGCCAAAAAAACTAAAATAACGACTTATGTAGGTATGCCTGATTTCAAAACAATGCTTTAGAAAGCTTTGAGCATAATGAATCAGCATGTCGAATCAGCGGTTCGGAGCGCCAAAGTTACGTGATTTCAGCAGTTTGGCCAAAAATATTCTTGTCATTTAATATTGATTTAACCATTTAACCATTGTACTCACATGAACTGATTTAAATATGTTTTTAGTATATTAATGGATCTTGAGAGAGGAAATGTCATTGCTGGCTATGGAGGCCTCACTGAGTCATCGGATTTCAACTAAAATATCTTAATTTGTGTTCTGAAGATTAACAAAGGTCTTACGGGTGTGGAACGGCATGAGGGTGAGTAATAAATTACATTATTTTCCTTTTAGGGTGAACTAACCCTTTAACCATGTGCTAAATATGCAAATTTTATGGTTAATGACACAGTTGTGCAAAATGACTTGAAATCACATCTTCTACCAAATTCTAAATTAAGATTATTTTTTTGGGAGAGATCGCCTGAGCGAGCATTACCTGTGTCTGATATAACATTCATTCATCAGGTCGATGTCCATAATATTATATCCATTTTAAAAATCAGTTTGAATGTCCACTAAGGATAGCGATCTTTGTATTTGTCCTTTTTACAGTTAAGGGAATTTTCCATACCAGCACTAAAACACCATCCTTTGTTTACAAGTCCCTTTCATTTATATATATATATATATATAAATAATATTTATTGAACAACAATAACCATTATAAATAACATCAGGAAATAAACACAGTTGTACACTTCAGTCAAACATACAAAAGCAGTGCTCTACAGGAAGCAAGTTAAATATAGCCTTAATATTAAATTATTAAACTTAACATAGCCCAATTCTCGAGGCTGGTGACGCGAGTGATAATGAGCATCACCTGCGAGGCGCGCCGGCCTCGAGTCTCTCACGGAGGAGCTCCGGAGGCATAAAAGGAGGAGCGACGACCGTGAAGGATGAGAGAGGACCAGGCCTGGACTTTATGTTATGTTTTATTATGTTTGTGTGGCCAGCAGACGTCCGCGAGGGTCTGTCGGCATTACTTTCGTTTTGTTTTTTGTTTAGTTTTAATTAAACTTTTGTTGAACGTTCGCCGGTTCCCGCCTCCTTCTTCCCACATTTACTTACATTGGTGCCGAAACCCGGGTTGCTGTCGGAGAGCCCTCGCTGCTGAGGGGGATCGCGGTGCTGCGGAGTTCGGGCAGCGCGGGAGTGGGAAGACCGCAAGAGGCTGCCTGAGGCGGTGGTGCTGGAGCCTAGTGAAAGGTGGGATGGAGACCCGGATGCCGTGCTCCTGGGACGAGGTGGGGTAGCTGCCATCCTGGAGGGAGCGGAGGAGTCGCCGCCGTCTGCCGTGGGCCGGAGCCTGCTGCCGTCCGCCATGGAGGGGAGGAGCAGGGGACAGAGGGCTCGCTGCCGGCTGCCCTCAGCCGGAGGAGCCATCGCCGGCCGCCAGGAGGCGGTCGAGGATCGGGCCGTCCACCAAGCGTCCAGTGCCATCGCATGTGGCACGGCGAGGAAAAGCCTCTCGGCAGGCTGAGGACCGAGTGGCAGTGGTTCTGGGAACCGGACCAAGAATTTTTTTTTTTCTCTTTTTCCTCTCTCCCCTCTCTCGTTCTGTCACTCCCCTTGCTTCCGTCTCCTTTCTCTTGTCTCGTCTGTCCTTACCCCCAGGTGCTGCAGCCGCCGAAACAGGCCCCGGGGGGGGGAGTAGAGCGCAGTCTCGGGAGTACCCCCCGGCCTGCGCGGGGCGATGGGGGTATGTGACAAGAGCGTGAGGGAACGGCGCGAGGCAGGTGACGCGAGTGATAATGAGCATCACCTGCGAGGCGCGCCGGCCTCGAGTCTCTCACGGAGGAGCTCCGGAGGCATAAAAGGAGGAGCGACGTCAGTGAAGGACGAGAGAGGACCGGGCCTGGACTTTATGTTACGTTTTATTATGTTTGTGTGGCTGGCAGACGTCCGCAAGGGTCTTTCATTCTCACTTTCATTTTGTTCTTTGTTTATTTTTAATTAAACTTTTGTTGAACGTTCGTCGGTTCTCGCCTCCTTCTTCCCACATTTACAAACTGTGTTACAAATAGATTAATTAGACCAAAGATTGCCCATTTTATGTACCCATGTATGCGGCCTGGAGTTTGCGCCTCTGAAAATATCTAAACAAATTGTAAAATAGGCGCTATGATTAAATATGTCATATTTCAGGTCTAAACAATTACATTCTCTCATTATATATATATATATATATATATATATATATATATATATATATATATATATATATGTGTGTGTGTGTGTGTGTGTGTGCGTGTGTAAGATATATTTTCTAAGGTGTAAGGAAAATATAATAACTTTTTCTTGATTGTTACACCCCATGACATTTTAAGAGTCATTAAATCTAAACCTTTCTTGCAAAGGTACAGTATGACGTTTTTCAAATGTATAACCATTTGAAATGATAATAATTTAATCACATTTAATTCTGCTTAAACGCTGCACCAAACATGCCATTGAAGCGTGTTCAGAGAGGTCTGGTTGAGTGAGGGAAAAGATTAGCTCTGAGCTAATAGTCATTAGCAGTCCACTTCAGCCTCTGTAATCAACTCTACCCTGGGACTCATCAATACCGTGTTTACCAGAGTCCTAATACTATTATTGGCTTATTAGAGAGAGATTGTCTTGCTTGCTGAAAAAGAGAGTTGAGTGCAGATAATTTAACTAAGGCCTGCAGTCACTCATTTTGTTTCTTAATCAAACTGAGTCTGTGACCTGGGAATCAGTTGTTGTCACACAGGACGTTGAGGAGAGGCTAGTTAATTTGTACGAACTGTTGGAAATCATTAGGTCTTCATTAGTAAATCATGTGTGTATGATGATTGTAGGTACGTTGAAACCATTTTTTATTATAGTTAACAAATAACAATATCTATAATTGTTAAAATTATTTTTTATTAAAACCTTGCTTTGTCTCTGAGATATTGAGTTGTTGGCTCCCTAGTGGAGCTTATTGATCAATAATCACTATTAATGAATTAATACATTTCTTTGGTCTTCCAATGGACTTTTCTGACACAACATATTTGTTAATATGATGTACTGTATTTGATTGGGACATGTTCCTTAATCAATAACCTGGAAGATCATTTCTATTAAAAAATCAGACTTGGGGGTTATAGCTAGCACTATTGGTCGTTCGTTGCAGGAAACAACAAAATCATATCAAACTTTTTGGTTGCTTCTAAATGTGAATAATGTTGGGAATCTGGTTTGCGATCACACTGTAATGTTTATCTGATGTTGACCATAATGCTAATGCTAATGATGTTCAAAGTTCTCTGTGAAGGTTATATTTAGGGGTAATAGTTGGTCAGGACAAAGAAAATATCATTAACCTGATATAAAAACAAGTCTATGAGATGTCCGCACTAATTAAATTATATTACATTTCACATATTAGTTCACTTTCAAATGAAAATTAGCCCAAGCTTTACTCACCCTCAAACCACCCTAGGTGTATATTTCTTCTTTCTGATGAACACAATCAGAGATATTTTAATAAATATCCTGACACATCCGAGCTTTATAATGGCAGTGAACAGGGGTCATAAGTATGAACTGAAGAAGGTGCTTCCATCCACATCCATAAACGTGTACTCCACACGGCTCCGGTGTGTTAATAAAGGCCTTCTGAAGCGAAGCGTGAAGTAAAATATCTAGCTTTCGCCAGACCACCTTCCGTATTCCATATGATAAAAGCATAAACTGGCATCGCATCAGTTACACTTTTTACATAAGTTGAATAAGGAAGGTGTAGGACGTAGCTTTTTGAACTGCAAGAGTTTTACACTTTCTTCGTATGTTGAATACGGAAGGCGGTCTGGCAGAAACTAGATATTTTACTTCATAACTTGTTAAATATGGAGGATATATACAAACCCGATTCCAAAAAAGTTGGGACACTGTACAAATTGTGAATAAAAACAGAATGCAATGATTTGGAAGTTTCAAATTTCAATATTTTATTCAGAATACAACATAGAGTTAAAATAGAGTTGACATTTGTCATCTATGTATCAAATGTTTAAACTGAGAAAATGTATCATTTTAAGGGAAAAATAAGTCGATTTTAAATTTCATGGCATCAACACATCTCAAAAAAGTTGGGACAAGGCCATGTTTACCACTGTGTGGCATCCCCTCTTCTTTTTATAACAGTCTGCAAACGTCTGGGGACTGAGGAGTTGCTCAAGTTTAGGAACAGGAATGTTGTCCCATTCTTGTCTAATACAGGCTTCTAGTTGCTCAACTGTCTTAGGTCTTCTTTGTCGCATCTTCTTCTTTATGATGCACCAAATGTTTTCTATGGGTGAAAGATCTGGACTGCAGGCTGGCCATTTCAGTACCTGGATCCTTCTACGCAGACATGATGTTGTAATTGATGCAGTATGTTGTCTGGCACTAGTCATGTTGGAAAATGCAAGGTCCACATCTGGATGGGAGCATATGTTGTTCTAGAACTTGGATATATCTTTCAGCATTGATGGTGCCTTTCCAGATGTGTAAGCTGCCCATGCCACACGCACTCATGCAACCACATACCATCATAGATGCAGGCTTCTGAACTGAGCGCTGATAACAACTTGGGTTGTCCTTGTCCTCTTTAGTCCAGATGACATGGCATCCCAGTTTTCCAAAAAGAACTTCAAATTTTGATTCGTCTGACCACAAAAAAGTTTTCCACTTTGCCACAGTCCATTTTAAATGAGCCTTGGCCCAGAGAAAACCCCTGCGCTTCTGGATCATGTTTAGATATGGCTTCTTTTTTGACCTATAGAGTTTTAGCCGGCAACGGCGAATGGCACGGTGGACTGTGTTCACCGACAATGTTTTCTGGAGGTATTCCTGAGCCCATGTTGTGATTTCCATTACAGTAGCATTCCTGTATGTGATGCAGTGCCGTCTAAGGGCCCGAAGATCACGGGCATCCAGTATGGTTTTCCGGCCTTGACCCTTACGCACGGAGATTGTTCCAGATTATCTCAATCTTTGGATGATATTATGCACTGTAGATGATAATAACTTCAAACTCTTTGCAATTTTTCTCTGAGAAACTCCTTTCTGATATTGCTCCACTATTTTTCACCACAGCTTTGGGGGAATTGGTGATCCTCTGCCCATCTTGACTTCTGAGAGACACTGCCACTCTGAGAGGCTCTTTTTATACCCAATCATGTTGCCATTTGACCTAATAAGTTGCAAATTGGTCCTCCAGCTGTACCTTATATGTACATTTAACTTTTCCGGCCTCCTATTGCTACCTGTCCCAACTTTTTTGGAATGTGTAGCTCTCATGAAATCCAAAATAAGCCAATATTTGGCATGACATTTCAAAATGTCTCACTTTCAACATTTGATATGTTATCTATATTCTATTGTGGATAAAATCTAAGTTTATGAGATTTGTAAATTATTGCATTCCTTTTTTATTCACAATTTGTACAGTACCCCAACTTTTTTGGAATATATATATATATATATATATATATATATATATATATATATATATATCTATCTATCTATATATATATATATATATATATATATATACCCGATTCCAAAAAGTATATTATATAATTTATAAGTATAAAGATTCAAATTAGTCTTTTTGAATAATTCATTAATATTACCAGCTCATAAGAGTCATTTGCTGGTGAATTACACTGCTAGGAGAATTGATATGCTAAAATAGTATTTATTAATATTTTTAATTAGCTTTTGTTTTTACATTTTCATTTTCCGTTCTAATTTTAGTTTACGTTTTCAGTAAATGTATGTGCTTTTGACATTTTTGTTAGTTTTTTAAAGATTCATATTTAGCTTTAATTTATTTTTATTTCAGTTTTAGTTTGAATAATTTTAGTAATTTTAACCTTCAGTATATTCATTTCAGTTAGTTGCAACATTTTCTTTTTATTATATTACAGATTAAACTAGATTCAGTGGGTTGATACTGATGGATTTAATGTCTACGGTTAAAATAACTGAGGTGAATTATTATTCATGTCCATTCTGCATGACAATTTGCTGGAGCAGCTCAATGTTTTCAATGTATTCAGTTCGCAGAAGAGCCGTCTGGGGTTATGAGGATGAATTAGGGTTGAGTTATTAACCATTAGACATAAAGCCAGACAGTTTAACGCCCCTGTCGAGTGTTTGTGACAGCAAATATATAGGTGTAACTATTAATAAGAATGTTGTTGTTCTAATTCCACATGCTGACACAAACACTTACATACACATTTATTACATGAGAGTCATTGTTAAGTCATGTCTCTTTCCATTGCATGGACTGGTGTGTTGGTGACGTTAATGTGCTGTGAAGCTTACGTCTCTCGTCCAGTGTGGCTCATGGGGACATAATTATGCCGGCTGCTGCAGTCCTCGGCCCTGGGACATCATTACCACACCATTCTCACGGCAGTCTCTTGCACATTCTGTATCTCGACCATTAGCAGCAACACCCCTCACTGTCTATATCACAATAAACAAGCCGTTAGTCTGTTTATGCCAGCGCTGGCGAGACGGGCCACTGTGTCTTATTAAGAGGCCCTTCATACACTCAAACCGAGTCAAGTTTGTTTACACGTGTTGTTCTTCTCTGTGTGGGTTAAATAAAAGAGGGAGAACTTGACAACTGGTTGTCATGTTCAGGTGTTGGTAGATGGTTTTATCGTTTACATCTGTCATTGATTTGTCAGACTGTTGCAGACGTGCTTGCAGACTATCGCAGATTTAGTATCAGCCTCTTGACGGACAACTCCCGTTTTTTGACTCTCTGATGCATGTTTCACATAAAAATAAATAAATAAATAAATAAATAAAAAAAAGGCAAAAGAGTTTGTCCAAATAGTAAGTTATAACCTGATTGGCTTTTTAATTTATAAATGTATACTTTTAAGTGTGCTTTAAGTGTTACAGTATTTCTTGCTTAAAATTAACCCAAAGTATGTTGGAAATTAACATCTATTAATAGCCATATAGTAATTTTTAAACAATAGCTGGGTTTAATAACTGCCCAGCATTTTGGGCAAACATAACCCAACGCTGGGTTAAAACAACCCATTCCCTTTTTTTTTTTTTTTTCGTTTTTGTTTTTAACCCAGCATTTTTTAGAGTGTAGTAAACTTCGAGTACACAACTAGTTTGCAAGTTTTTCTTTTGTATTGCAACTATACTTTGAACTATGCTACAAGTGAAGTTATATACTTCTAGGCCATTTTTTTAGTTTATGACAGTACACTTTGTAGGATAGTCACAGTAAACTACTAGTTTAATAGTTTTTTATACTGCAAGTGTCACATGTATGTTCTGTTTTCATTGTGTTGTGTTTCATGTTAATCTTCTAGTCTGTTAATTAGTTCAGTTTTCCTCTGATCTCTCTGTTTGTTTCTATGGTTACTGAGTGATTAGGTTCCTCCGTTCAGGTGTGTCTAGTTAGTTTTCCCCTTTGTCTGCTGTGTATATAAGCCCTCAGTTTGAGCAAAGAATATACACTAACAAGAAGCGACACTCAATAGAACGTTCCATTGCAGCAGCAGCAGCAGCAGCAGCAGCAGCAGCCGCAGCCGCAGCCGCAGCCGCAGCCGCCGCCGCCGCCCTTCGTTTCTGCCATTTTATGGTGAAAGCGAGCTGGCAGTCCACTAGTTTCTATGGCAATATCAGCTGCTTTGTTAAATCAAAATGTACATTAAAGCTGAAATGCAACCTGAATTATGACGACACAGAATAAAATACTATCAGTAGTGATCATCAAATCCTTTTAACAGTTTATTCCACTTCCACTTTTTTCACAAAACCTTTGCTCTTTAGAAACCCAGTCAGTTTGGGTTAAAATTATTTGAAGTTCAAGTATTAGCATTATAAACACTGAATTAATACCAACATATGGAATTAAATTAAGGACATGCATCAGAAAAATTGGGAATGTTGGACAATAAATATATAACAGCTTGTTTTTGCAGTGTTGTCCAATGCCTGTTAAAGCAAAAGTGTCCAAAATTGGGAATTATGTGATAACGGACGCAGCACATCATGTATTATAAGATCATTATGTTTGTAGCGTGATCCATTAATATAGCCTATTTAAATTTAGACCTATTGATACTATTATTACTATTACTCTTCTAGGGCTGAAATATATTGTTTGCTGCAAACATGATGATCTTAAATGTAGTCATTATTAATTTACTATTAATAAATGGTAAAGTTGCATAAAATGGAAATACTCAAAAAAGTAGGCTAACTACGTTACCTGAGATGGTTGAATGGTTGGATTCCACAAGTGGTAAAATAAAACATATACATAAGACAATACAACATTTATTGTAGGAGCCATACAATTTACTGGTGACTTAATTAAAAAAAAAAAATGCTCTATTGCGCTTCTGATTTGGCAGTGAAATTTGCCGATTTTGGGTGCGTAAGATGTGAAGGATTCTATGGTCCAGTTAGAATTTTCACCCCATAATGGCGGCCGCACTACCGGAGCGCCATCTAATGGCTGTTGCCCAAAAAGTATCAGATTGTCACCTCTTGGGTTCTATATTCTTTGGTTTGAGTCAGTTCTTTATATATATATATATATATATTTTTTAATGTAGAGTGTGTTCAGGCTAGTTTTATTTTCCAGTTGTCGCCTGCATTTTGATTAATGACTTTGTATCTGCACTTTCACATTTGTGGTGATTAGAACACACCAGAACCTGTGGCAGCAAGTGTTGTAAGTCTTCTATAATGGAATTTAATGCCGTACTTCTAGTTTACTATATTCTTTTTGCACTTTAGGTATATTACTGGGATCCTACTTTTATTAATTTTATACTTCAGAAATATCTTTAATAATAAAATAACAAATAAAATCATAATAAAGTCAGGCAAATCTTTGTTTCTGTGTGGGTTAATAGCACTGTGTAAAAAGACCAGGGTCAGTTCCAACCATGCACTATTTATTTGAATTGGTAAGTTCTTTATATAGGACAGTGTAAAACATTTGCTAGAGTACTTCCTTTAAAGACAATATGAAAAATGTATTCAATAGGCTACAAACACAACCACAAGAAAAAGACTTGACTTGAATGTTTTAAGCATATCACTGATACGTACATAAAAAGTAGACTAAAAGCATACACTCTTATTTTTCGCTTGCTAATGGCACACTTAAATAGATATATTTTATTGTCTCTTTGTGTCTAAGCTTGTGGTTTTTGGTCAGAATAAACTGCTCTAGACTTCATATCAGTAGTATAATATCTGGCTACAAACCTGTCTGCTTTCATCCACCCTGATTCTTGCCAGTACTGCAGTCATTCTGTTAGGGAGCTCTTCAAGTGGGTATCAGTCTTGTGTGACTGATGCTACCTCACAATGCACCTTGCCATAATGTGCCAGTACAGTATCTTGGGAAACAAACCCACAACCTCACCACAATAGTTTACCCAGATTTCATCATCATCATTTACTCCAAATCTGTATAACTTTTTTTTTTTTTTTTTGTGTGTGTAACACAAGAGATGATGTTTAGAAGCATGTTCATGCTGCTGAATAAAAACATACAGTCACCAAAAAAACACTTTTGGTGGTTCATGGCAATATCTTAGGAAGCAGGGTGGCCGATATAAAGCTGACAGACAAATATTAAATTACACTATAGACCCTTTTCACATTTCCTTTGTTCTCAGAAGTGGAAGTCAACAGTTGTGTAAACTTATATAGTGGTGAACAGGAGACAACAACAAATAGGACTATATTTTTTGTATTCCCATTTGCTCCAATAACAAAAGGAAAAAAATAAGGAAAGAAACAATATCGAGAGAACGATTACAGCAATCTGAAAAATTAATGATGTGAAATTTGCTGTCACTCCCTTAGGCACTGTATTAAAAAAAAAAAAAAAAACCTTGCAAGATAGTCTTTGACACCCTTGTGTCATAGTCTGTGAAACACATGTAACACATGCATAGCAATTTTTGCAATGGAATTTATATTTATTTTATAATATTTACTAAAATATTATAAATAAATAATTTTAAAAAGATCAATAAATCTGTAAAATAACCATATTTATACATAGCTATAACCAGATTTACATAGCTACTTCTTGATTTTGTAATATAGAATTATTCACAAATCAAGTTGTTAAAAAAAGTTTAAAAGAAACACAAATAAATAAAGTTTGTATGAAGAACTTTATCCCTCAAAACTCTTTTCACAAGGTTTGACATCAATGACGTCAAATGCCATTTGATTCTTGCCAAATCGAGTCAAATTACTGTTCTAGCTATTACACATGGCTGTGTCCATTAATTTTTCAATTATTTTTAATAAAAGAAATAATTTACAGATGCCTCCTGGTGGGCTGCGTGCCACCCACCCACCAGCTGACACCCACTGTCTCAAAAGACCCTCAGACCTTCGTAAACTGGCCATAAAAAGGTGTTAGTGAGAGAGAGAGAAAGTGCACAGCAGGTCTCACATCTTCAATTAATCAATGTCAGCACTCAGGCGAAAATAACCGATGCACGAATGCTTCGGGCTGCTTCTCCTTTTCTTTTTCCGTTATTCTCCATGTGTCACTTCACTCATGTTTGCTCTTATTCATGTTATTGCTCTTTCTCTCCAATAATCAGTGAATATTTCATAAAGCATGCCGATGGCGACCCGTGGAGGGCAGAGGAGGGTGGCCCGGTCCTGCTGAGCTCGCAGGTGCTGCCTGACGGATGATTGCCTCTGATCTCCACAATGAAATGTGTTGCTGTTCCATCTCGGTCCCAAAACTTGGTCTGTTCCACGCTGTGTCCTCCTTCAAGCCCCATCAAATCACACAGAAATGTGTTTGTGTGTCTTATTTATTCACTCTGCGTACTGCAGATGGAACTGGCTAATGAAAAATAAAATAAACCCTGGCCTGAGAGGGTGTGTTGGGAGGTCTGGGCTGCAGAACGCAGTGAAGGGTAGGGAACGACAATGGAAGACTGGGATGATCTTTGTTTTGGCACTGATGTGAAGTCGCTCACTGATGCAAAGCAATTTCCTCCCTCAGATTGCATTTTCTGCAGTGTAGGGGGGTTTGTGATGTTTGCGTGTATGTATTGCATTATGAATTTTAGCTTCCTGTGTTTGCTGTCTTGCTCTGGAGAAAGACAGACATTTTGTTCTATTGCACTTTTCCAAGCAGGAAGTTTTGACTATGTGAGTTGGAGTGAATGGAGTATGGTGGTGGGAAAGTATGTACTTTTGATTATGTAGTGAAATAGCAGTATAGGGACATGCTGCCATATTAGATTAGTTTACTTTCAAATAAAAATTTCCTGATAATTTACTCACCCCCATGTCATCCAATATGTTTATGTCTTTCTTTCTTTAGTTGAAAAGAAATTAAGGTTTCTGAGGTAAAACATTCCAGGATTTTTCTCCATATAGTAGACTTCACTGGGGTTCAGTGGGCTGAAGGTCCAAATAGAGGGTATGCACGTGTCCAAATTGCAGTTTCAGTGCAGCTTCGAACCCAGACAGCAACATAGTGTCGGCCCAGATCCGGCCCACATCTGGTACATGTGGATTACACATGGACCAGATGTGGGCCGGATCTGGGCCGACACTATGTTGCTGTAGGGGAAGGGCTCTACATGATCCCAGA